>NC_080794.1:12630000-12812500 GCF_028018385.1 Neofelis nebulosa
AGCATGGGGCCTAAGATATTCTCTCTCTCTCTCTCTCTCTCTCTCTCTCTCTCTCTCCTTCTGCCCCTCTCCCCAGCTTGCGATAAAAAACTCCCATGATAAAAAAGAAAAACAACAAATATTAACATGCAAAAATGGATGGATAATGTAAGTAGGGAGATGGAAATTCTAAGAAAGAATCAAAAAAGTACTAGACATTAAAAACATGGCACAGAAGTGAGGAATGTGTCTGTAACCTGGACACAGACAGAATCTCCAAGTTGGGGCATAACAACAGAAACTTCCCAAACTGAACAGTACAGAGAATAAACACTGGGAAAAGCAGAACAGAATATGCAAGAACTGCGGGGCCATCACAAAAGGTTTAATGAACATGTGTAATGGGAATACCAGAAGGAGATGAGAAAGACAGAAAACGATGCAATATTTAAAGCAATACTGACTGAGAATTTCCCCAAACCACAGATCCAGGAAGCTCAAACGCCAAGCAAATAAAATCAAAAAACCATAAAAAAACCACCCACTGTACCTGGGCATACCATATTCAAACTTCATAATATCAAAGATAAAGAAAAAAATCTTGAAAGAAGTCATGCAAGCAAGACAGTGAAGTATTTCTGTATTGAGAGAAAAAGCCCA
This sequence comes from Neofelis nebulosa, assembly GCF_028018385.1. NCBI lineage: Eukaryota > Metazoa > Chordata > Mammalia > Carnivora > Felidae > Neofelis > Neofelis nebulosa. The sequence goes on from NC_080794.1 coordinate 12,630,640, forward strand.
CCGACATAGAATTTTGTATCATGCAAAATCATCCTTCCAAAGTGACAGAGAAATAACGGCTCTCTCAGACAAAAATTGAGGAAATTTGTTGCCAGTGGACACGTCTCACGAGGCATGTTAAAAGAAGTTCTTCAGAGAGAGGGAAATAGTTGTAGGTCAGAAACTCAGATCTACATAAAGAAAAACAGAGAAGACGAATAAGTGAAGGTAAAATAAAAATGTTTATGATATCTTTTTTTTAAATTTTTTTAACACTTCTTTATTTTTTGAGAGACAGAGTGTGAGAGAGGGAGAGGCAGAGAAAGAGGGGAGACACAGATTCCAAAGCAGGCTCGGGGCTCCGAGGTGTCAGCACAGACCCCGACGTGGGGCTGGAACTCACGAACCGACAGATCATGACCTAAGCTGAAGTCGGACACTTAACCCACTGAGCTACTGTATTTTTTTATTCTTAACTGACCTAAAGATAATAATTTGCTCAAAATAATAATAGCAATAACGCACTTGATTATATATGTGTGTTCATGCGTGCGCGCACACACACACACACACACACACACGTATGTTTATGTGCAAGTAAAATGAATGGCAGCAATGACGCAAGGGACAGGAAAGAAGACTGGGAACAGTTTGTTATAAGGTGCGTGCACTACCCCTGAAGCGCTAACAGTGTTATCTGAAAGCAGACTTAGGTTAGTTGTGCAGGCATATGGCAAATTCTAGGGCAACCACCAAGAAAAGAAATACAGCCGATACGCTATGAAAGAAGAGGAAATGGAACGATACAAAATCCTCAACTGAAACCACAGAAGTTAGAAAAAGTGTGGAAGATAAAATCGGAACAAAGAACAAGGGCAAGAAACAGCTAATTGTAACAAATATGGTAGGTATTAATCCAACTGTATTAATAATCACTGAAAAAGTCAACGGACAAAATATACCAACTAAAAGACAGAGATTGTCAGAGTGGACCAAGCACAAAACCCAACTACATGTTACCTACACGAAACCCACTTTCAATGCAGATTAAACGTAAACTAACGGAGACAGATATAGCACGCTAATGAACACTGATCGAAAGAAAGCAGGAGTAGCTATATAAATTCAGACAGAGCCAACTGCAGAGCAAGGAAAGTTGTTAAGGATAAACGGGGCATTACATATTGATGAAGGGGTTACTACTCCAAGCAGATAGAATATTCCTTAATGTGTATGTAGGTATGTGCCTAACAGAACAAAATGCATGAGGCAAAAACTGACAGAACTACAAGAATAAACAGATCAACTCTCTCTTATAGTTGGAGACTTTAACAATCCTCTACCAGAAATGGGCCAATCCAGCAGGCTAAAAAGTCAGTAAAGAGAAATTAAGCTCAACAAGACCGTGAATCACCTGGATTTAACTGACATCTGTAGAGGACTTCATCCAACAATAGCAGATTATACATTCTCCTCAACTTCACATGGAAGATTCACTAAGAGGCCACGTTTTGTGACACAAATCACATCTTAAAAAATTTAAAAGAACAGCAATTGTGTGACATTCGCTCAATGTAATGAAACTAGAAATCACTGACAGGACAACTGGAAAACCCCCAAATACTTGGAGGTGATACACCACACTTCTAAATAACACATGGGTCAAAGAAGAACTCTCAAAAGAAATTTAACTCCAAAGAAATGCGCAAACATTTTGAATGAAATGAAAATGAAAACACAACTTATCAAAAATTTGTGGGATGCAGTGAATACAGTACCTATAGGGAATTTGATAGCACTTAATGCCTATATTAGAAAAGAAGAAAGATCTAAAATCAACTATCTAAGCTTCCATTTCAGGGATGTAGAAAAAGAAAAGCAAATCAAATCCAAAGTAAGCAGAAGAAAATAAAATTAAAAATACGAGCAAGGGGCGCCTGGGTGGCGCAGTCGGTTAAGCGTCCGGACTTCAGCCAGGTCACGATCTCGCGGTCCGTGAGTTCGAGCCCCGCGTCGGGCTCTGGGCTGATGGCTCGGAGCCTGGAGCCTGCTTCCGATTCTGTGTCTCCCTCTCTCTCTGCCCCTCCCCCGTTCATGCTCTGTCTCTCTCTGTCCCAAAAATAAATAAAAAACGTTGAAAAAAAAAATTAAAAAAAAAAATACGAGCAAAAATCAGTGAAATTTAAAACAAGAGAAATCTTTAGAAAAAAATGAACAATATCAAAAGCTAATTCTTTGAAAAGATCAATAAAATCAATAAGTCTCTAGCCAGGCTAACTAAAGAGAAGGCACAAATTATTAATATCAAAAAAGAAAGAAATGAGATCACCAAAGATCCCATGAACATTAAACAGATAATAAAGGAATATTATGAACTCCATACCTGCTAAGTCTGATAACCTAGATAAAATGGACCAATTCCATGAGACACAATCTGCCAAAACACAAGAATAGATGATCCAAGTAAGCTTATATCTACTAAAAAATTGAATCAGTAATTAATAACCTCCCAAAAGGATTCCTTCCAGAAGGATTCACCGGTGAACTCTACCAAACCTTCAAGGAAGAAATTCTACCAATTTTCTACAAGCACTTCCAGAAAACAGAAGCAAAGAGAAAACTCCTAACTCATTCTGAGACCAGTATTACCCTAATACCAAAGTCAGGCAAAGATATCCCTAGAAAACACAACCAATCAACATACATGAAGACAGAAGCACACAAAAATCCTAAGCAAAATATTAACAAATTGAATCCAACCAACAATGTATAAAAAGAATTATACACCCCAACCAAGTAGGATTTATCTCAGGTGTCAAGGCTGGCTCAATATTCAAAAGTCATGCAAACAATCACATCAACAGGCTAAAAAAGAAAAATCATGTCATCGAGAGCTTCAGAAAAACCATGTGACAAAATTTAGCACTCAGTCATGATCAAAATTCTCAGCAAACTAGGAACAGAGGAACTTCCTCCACTGGATAAAGAACATATGCAAAAAGCTACACTTAACATCATACTTAATGCAAAGCTTTCTTGCTAAGATCAGGTACAAGGAAGGCAAAGATGTCTCTTCTCACCACTAGTTTTCAACATCATACTGGAAGTCTTAGCTAACACTCCAAGACAAGAAAAAAGGGTATACCTATTAGGAAGGAAGAAATAAAACTGGCTTTGTTTGCAGATGACATGATTGTCTATGTAGAAAATCCAAAAAATCAACCAAAACCTCCTGGAACTAATAAGTACGTATAGCAAGTTTGCAGGCTACAAGGTTAATACATAAAAGCCAACCGCTTGTCTATATGCCAACAATAAACAAGTGGAAATTTAAAATTAAAAACACATTGTTGTTATATTAGTACCATCACAATGAAATACTTAGGTATAAAACAAAATATGTCTATGATCTATATAAGAAAAAGTACCAAACTCTTAAGAAAGAATCAAAGAGGACTCAATACCGTCAAAATGTCAGTTCTTCCCAATTTGATCTATGGATTCAATACAATCCTAGTAAAAATCCCAGCAAGTGATTTTGTAGATAACAACAACTGATTCTAAAGTTTACACGGAGAAGCAAAACAATATGGATGAGGCAAAACAACACTGAAGGAGAAAAAGAAAGTTGCAGGATTGACACTACTTGATTTCAAGACTTACAGTAATTTTACAGTGATCAACATAGTGTGGTCCTGGCGAAAGACAAACAGACCAATAGAAAGGAACAGAGAGCCCAGAAATAGACCCCTGTTAATAGAGTCAACCGGTCTTTGACAAAGTAAAGATCAGAAAGCAAAGGTAATACAATAGAGCAAAGACAATCTTTTCAACAAATGGTGCTGGAAGACCAGACGTGAAAAAAATTGCACCTAGACACAGACCTTGTACCCTTCACAAAAATTAACTCAGAAGGATCACAGACCTAAATGTAAAACTCAATACTATAAAACTCCTGGAAGATAACGTAGGAGAAAAACCTAGATGACCTTGGTATTGCAAGGACTTTTTAAATGTAACACCAAAGGCGTGACCCATTTAAGATAAAATTAATAATCTGGGCTTCATTAAAAGTAAGAATTTCTGCTCTACTAAAGACAATGTCAAGATAATAAAAACACAAGTCACGGACTGTGGGAAAATATTTACAAGAGACATATCTGATAAAAGAGTTATCTAAAATATACAAAAAACTCGTAAGACACAACAATAAAAAAAACAACCAACCCTCTAAATTTAAAAATGGGCCAAAGGCCTGAACAGAAAACCTGAGCAAAGAAGATAAACGGATGGCAACTAAGCATATGAAAAGGTGCTCAACATTATACATCATTGGGGAATTGCAAATTAAAACAATGAGACACCACTCCACTATCAGCAGAAGTCCAGAACACTGACAATGCCAAAGGCTGACAACAGAAACTCTCATTCATTGCTGGTGGGAAAGCAAATGGATAGAGCCACTGTACAAGTCAGTTTGGAGGTTTTCTCACAAAACTAAACATATTCTCATCATACAATCCAGCAATTGTGCTGCCTGGTATTTATGCAAATGAACTAAAGAGTTATGTCCACACAAAAACCTGAACGTGGATGTTTACAAATTGTCAAAACTTGAAGCAACCAAGAAGGCCTGTTGGTAGGTAAAGGGGTAACTAAACTGTGGTGCATCCAGATAATGAAATACTACTCAGTTCTACGAAGAAATGCAATATCAAGCCATCAAAAGACACAGAGGAAACTTCAATGCGTATTACTAAGTAAAAGAAACTATTCTGAAAAGGCTAGCTATTGTACAATTCCAAATATGTGACATTCTGGAAAAGGCAAAACTATGAAGACAGTATAAAGATCAGTAGTGGCCAGCGGTTGGGGGAAGGGAGGGATGAACAGGCAAAGCACAGAGGGTTTTGAAGGCAGTAAAAACTATCGTGTAGGATATTACAATGGTGGGTAGATGTTGGTGTGTATCTGTCCAAACCCAGAGAACGTAGAACGCCAAGAGTGAGCGCTAATGTAAGCGTGGACTTTGGTGACCATGAGGTGTGTCAGTGTAGGGTAATCAAGTGTAGCGAAGGTCCCGCTGTGGTGTGGTGTGTGTTGGGGTGTGGGAGGGAATTTATGGGAACTCTGTACTTTCTGCCCGGTTTTGCTGTGAACCTAACACTGCTCTAAAAAATTAAGTTCGTTAATTAAAAAAACAAAGGAACAAATTACTACCACGAGAATACGGGTGACCAAAAAAAGAGTATATTCTCCCTCCAAAGAGTTAATACAATTCCCCTTTAAACAGCTGCTCATGCGTATACGTGTTTGCCCCCCTTTTAAGACTTACTCACATCTCAGTTTTCTTTGACAAAGTTAAGCAGCATTAATGTTAAATGGGAAACATATTGTATTTCTATCCTAAATTACATCCACGCACTAAAAGTAGGGACTTGGATATCTTCAATTAGTGGAGACTAAAGAGCTGTGGAGTTTGTGTGGACATACGCACAAAGGGTTTTTTGTTTGTTTTTCTAGCTCTAAAGATGACAGAGCAAATACCTCAGAGTATTTATTTATGGCCCTATTTTTATCAGAAGCCGTTAAAGATATGTACCAGGTTCTGTAAAGTAAATCAATAATTTCTCTGAAGTTAAGTGGTTCTATTTCAAGAACACCCCGCTCTTTGCTCTGTCTCCTAACAGAAAATAAATCTCAGAAATGCTCTGGGCCGTCCGCTAGGAACTGATTTACATCCAGTGAGGCCCGCCTGCTACTGAAAGAACCAAATCCCCAGCTTCTCCTTGAATACACCACAGTCCTGAGGCGGCGTAAGAACTTTGGTGGGTTTCATTCCCAAGCTTCCTCAAAGCAAAGCTGGCCTATGATTAAGCCCGAAATATTGGCAACGGAAAATGGGTAGGACGTGTGTGTGTCTGAATGAGGAAGTAAGGGAGTGTGCGTGTGTGTTGGCGTGGGGGGGTCAGAACACGAGGAATGAGAGACTGTAATGTGAGGAGGATAAAAGGGGAAAGAATGTGGGGGAAAACACCACTTCTCAGTTTATTCGATTCCTAATTTAAGACCACGGCACATAATTTTTTTCATTGGACTGTTGAAGGCAATCCAAAGACACTACATCCCACTCACTCTCTCTCTGATTCCGTGTGGCCTTCTCTGTCGTGACCATCCCAGGAACAAGGTTGGGAGGTTCAGGGTGTCCCCACGGGAGGTACCAAGTTCTCATCTGTAACAAAAGAACGCAGTCTTCTGGCGGAAAGACGTCAGTGTTGTTAGAGCAGGAGCTGCCGGGTCCTCGGTACTGAGGCACGGCTTCGATACCTACTGAAGCCGTAAGCTTCTGGGGACACACGACCACTGAGAATCTGACTCAAGGACTGGGACTTCATCCCTGAGAAACACACGAACCCACGGAACCGGGAGTACAGCCTTGGGAGCCGAGACTCCCCGCGCTGCGTGTCACAGTCTGACATCCTGAGGGACAGCGCGGCACGTCTGGCCCGCACCTGTTTGTGCCTCCGGCACCACGTGGGCTCCGGGGAAGCCTAGTAATCTTACCCTAATGAGGCCTGTATTTCAAATGTCTGAGCTGATGAAATCTTTCTGTATTTTCCGTATTCTGATCCATCAACCAACACAGACTTTTCTTTTTAACCTTTACTTATTTTGCGTGAAAGACAGCACACAACTGGGGGAGGGGCAGAGCGAGAGGACGACAGAGAATCCCAAGCAGGGTCCACACTGTCTGCGCAGAGACCGAACTCACGACGTTGAGATCACGACCTGAGCCGAAATCGAGAGTCAGGCGCCTGACTGAGCCACCCAGGTGTCCCCAACACAGAGTTCTATGATCCACTGGTCACGTTTGTCAAGTTCACGTCTATCCCTGACTTGTAACAACTATCCTTTAGAATTCTTAGAACGGTCTCCCAAACAACAAGGAATACAAAGACGTGAAATAGGATACCAGTAACTCTGTTCTCTTCTTTTGACAAAAATGCATTTTTATCAAATGGATTTTGGAATGTTACATTTCCCAAAACGTGACAAAACCACTTTTAAAAAAGAGGCACATTTTAGCTTTAAGAAGGAAAAAACATCATAGAAAATGTAAACTATTAATACAAATATAAGGAAACAAATCAATATTCTGTACTAACAAATATAGAGAACCACAGAAATAAGAAAAAGGCAAGCAGGTTACCTAACTTTATCTAGCGACGTAAGAATGTAGTTCTCCAAATTAACAGCCCCCTTTTACGTACACAAGTTGGTAAGGAGATTTTACTAAATCTTCAATAAAAAACAAAATTGAATTTGAAGTCTCAAATTACGTTGTTACACGAGGGTTGATGACTATGTATGTTCAATGTACGCAAAACACCTCAAGAAAGTACTTAAAAGTCACACAAAGAAGCTCAATCATAAAAACAACTGATAACTGCAGGTTTTTCCTCTACACGTACTCAGCTCAGATCTTCCTAAACTCTTAATTCGTGTTTCACTCTCAACCAATATGACACAGAGTACATTTTTAATTGCGATCCAGGAATTCAAACCCAGCTTCAGACAACTCAGACAATTCCCATACTTACGTAAGGACACAAACGTTAAGTGCCAGACACAGGAGATGCTCTGGGAAGAAAATTACCAGGGAAAAGAGATATTTTTTAAGTCTGTTTATACATCTGACTGAAACATCAGCCCCGTGAGACATCTGGGGAAGCATCAGTTTGACTGAGAGCTTAGCACAAATGTAGAACTAAAACGGCTTGAGCATAAAGTTTTTTCTCAGGCAAAAATACAACCGAAATAACCCGCTTTCAGCCAAGACAGGGCGACAGGGACCAGATTTACCCGAAGCCTGAAAACCTACATGGGGCGGTGGTTCTGAGGCGCTCAGCACGAGGCAGAGGAGGAGCGAGAAAAGCTAAGTGGCTCCCCCAGCTCACCGCCCAGGGTTTCCAGGTGGCAGCACAGGGAAGGGGAGCCCGGGCAGAGCGTGACCGCCTTCCCGTGTGGATGAAACAGGACCCAGAGCTCAGGGAGGCCACACTGGCCGGAATTCACAGGACCGAGTTCCAGAGAAGAGAGACCGGCAGGGACCCACACCTCGAGGTTGCAGCTGGCACCGATCCGCACACACTTGAGAAAACCATCCAAATCCAGGAAAAAACACTGGGAAGGAACAGGTGAAACCATTCCCAAAGCTAACCCAGGGCCAGGAGTAGTCTGTTTCCCATAATGCAGACTAGGAAAACCTCCCAACGTACAGGGACCAAACACACGCTCGGGGGCACCTGCCTCCATAGGGGGGCACCATCAGCCCAAAAAGGACATTTTTACAAAAACAAAAAGGCAAACCCCAGACTAGGAGAATATATCTGTAGGGCATAAATCTGAGAAAGGACCTGTACCCAGAATATGTACAAAGAACTCTGACAACGATAAAAGATGAGAAACAACCCGCTTACAAAACGGCTAAAGATGGGAAGACACTTCGGCAGATTACACTAGGGTGGTAAATGAGCACCTGGAAGGGCGGTGCACGTCAACAGTCTTTAGGGAAATGCAAACACTACAATGAGGCGCTAGGTGCCCATCAGAACTGCTCAAATTACAAAGACCTACCACACCAAGCGTCAGCCAGAATGTAGAGTAAGTCAGCTCTCACCCGCGGACAGGAAGAGTTTGGCCGATTCTCAAGAAGGGGAAACATTCACCGACAGGGCACTCAGCTATTCTCTGACTAGGTGTCACCCGGCAGGAAAGAAGGCACAGGTCCACAGCAGGACAACCGAAGTTCACAGCAGCTTCACGTGGAATAGCCTTGAACGGGAAACCACCTAACATCTACCGCAGGGGGAATGGATCAGCGAACTGGCGTGTGTCCGTATGATGGAATACCATTCAGCTGTAAAAGGGAGTGACTGCCTAACAACCCCTAACAACATGGCTGAATCTCCTAACCATTATGCTAGAAGAAGTCAAATCAAAAAATGTATACAGTAGATGGTTCCATTATCTAAAATCTAGAAAAAATAGGTTAATCCAGAGTGACAGAAAACAGATCAGCGGCTGGCCTGGGGATGGGGGCAGGTGGAAAGAGTCACAAAGAAATCTTTGCACAGGATGGATATTCCGTTATCTTGCTTTCGCTGGCAGTTTCATGTATGTGTACGTATGTAAAAACTCACCAAATTGTACACTTTAAATATGTACCACTTAACTTTACATCAATGATAGGTCAATAAAACCTTTTAAAGAAATTAAAACGAGTATTAAGGGTGGATACACTGAGGTTACTGAAAGAAGTCTTCAGTGACCAACCTCAAGGACTCATCCCATAAAGCCTTTACCAAATTCCAAAGTTCAAATTCATTCTCCTTCAGCACTTTTTTAAAAACCGGTTTTAGTGCTGTTATATAAATATCCTCCAAACTAGGACATGAGCTCCCTGAGACAGTAACTTAGATGTACATCCTCTACTGCCTGCATAATACACGGGAGTCAGGCGGGCGGACGCTGAGGCCAGGCAAGCACTTAGAAGCAGTTGCTGAAATCTAAGAGAAAGATACTGGCCTGAATGAACTGAGGGCGGAGCGGTGGGGTAAAAAACGTGGAAGGAACAGATCTAAATCTGGAAGCAAAACCAAAAAACCCCACAAAACGACAAATACAGAACGCAACACGGTGAGTAGAGGTAGAAGGTGAGGGAGGCAGAGTCCAGAATGAGGCAGTTTGCGGCTGGGACGCCTGCATGACGGAAGCACGGACTAAAAAGGGACAACGGATGGGAGAGAAAGAGAGGACTGCAGACACTCCTGTGATGCGTACCGACCACCAACTGTATGTACCCCGTGCTCGTTCTAGGCACCGAGGAGTGGACACCGAGATAAAGTTCCAGACACCAGACACCTATGCTCTACGGAGAGTCCAAAAGTTTTTCCCAAAACCAGATGGACATTGGCACAGCCAGACTAGTTATATTTTAATCTTTATTTAGCCAGTTTCTTTCGACAGGCAGCACTCCCAGAGTTTGCTGGAACATCCACCTGGACTCCATGGAACCCTGACTGCAGAAAGGGAGCAAAAAGACTGGCACACACGTCCTGAGGACTTAGAATCTGCACACATTTCCTAGAACTTTAAAAGACAAGCCCTCCCTCCCTAATTCCCACGGGCCAAACGACCCAAACAGCTATTTAAAAATCACCCGTTGGGGCACCTGGGTGGGCCAGTCGGTTAAGTGTCCAACTTCAGCTCAGATCATGATCTCACGGTTGTTGAGTTCAAGCCCCCAGCCGGGCTCTGTGCTGACAGCTCAGAGCCTGGAGCCTGCGTTGGATTCTGTGTGTGTGTGTGTGTGTGTGTGTGTGTGTGTGTGTGTGTACCCCTCCCCCACTTGTGCGGGCTCTCCATGTCTCTCCCTCTCTCGGAAATAATAAATGAATAAACTTTAAAAAATTATAAAAACTAAATAAAAAATAAAATCATTTGTTGCCACGTGAATTTCAATGCTGCCATCTTATGTTAAAATAAGGAACTACACAATGTTAAAAAGCCATACCCTTGTTCAATGGCAAAATCTGAAAATATCAAGATTTGAGAGTCATTGAAAAAGTAGACAAAGTTAGTAAGTTTAATGATAGTAACAAATATTGACAGCAGTCAATTTCAGCGTCTGAGATTATCCATGATGAAATGAAAGCTCTCATGAGGCTAAGCAATTACAGTTCAGAATATAAACCTTATTGTAAAAAAGAAGTGACTTATTGAATTACCCCGATCTAAAAAGATAAAAATATATCAACAGAGATAATGGGGAATGGGTACAGTAGAATAAAATCCATATAGTCTCATCCCTTTAGTAAATCCAGTCTTTTTTTTTTTAATTTTTTTAATGTTTGAGAGAGAGAGAAAGAGAGCAGGGGAAGGGCAGAGAGAAAGAGAGACACAGAATCTGAAGCAGGCTCCAGGCGCTGAGCTGTCAGCACAGAGCCTGATATGGGGCTCGAACTCACCAACCATGAGATCATGACCTGAGCCAACAGAGGACGCCTAATTGAGTCACCCAGGCACCCCTCCGCAATCTGCTTTTCTAATCACAGCTGCTTAAATGGCAAAAGCTGCTTAAATTTGCTTAAATAGTGAATGTACTGGTTTTAACTTTAATCCCATCACTGTGGTGATGGTTCAAGGAGGAAAATAAAAATCAAGATCCTAATAAGAGTAAAGGACCCTGAGCTTGAAGGGCAGCTATGCGCAGCCAAAATGCGGACCCTCGTCAATTAACACTGTTTGTAATCTCCAGTTTTTCTGTGAAGTAAAACCAGGCTCCTAAAATTACGTTGAAGAAGTATTCATAAACTCGGAGGCCGACCTCTGATTGACCATGAACATAAAGAGGGAACAGCCTGCCTAAGCAGTAGTACATGGAACGCAAACGTAGCCTGGGGGCTCCACCATGAAGTGAGAGACCTCTCCCTCAGACAACAGGATGACAAAATGCTGCTCATAAACATACACACAGACTCTAAACACAAATACAAAAAAGATTTTAAGAGTCGCAAAGAAAAAAGGTTAATGTTCTGATAGAATGGGTCAGAAAAATCTATTGAAGTCTTATCCTACCACTGTGTGTGTGATATTAATGTTGAGGGAGGCTGTGTATGTGGAGGGGAAGGTAGTTGGGAACTCTAGAATTCCCACTCCAAACTGGTGTGAACTTAAAACTGCTCTAAGACACAAAATCTATTAATTTTTTAAAACGCTATTATTCTCTTTGCTGAGCATATGTTGGTTTTCTTTAGAAGTATTCTTAAATGTAGCACTGCTCCTAAAATCCTATCAATATGCTTTTTTGGACAGAAATATGATAGAAGTCTCTAAATATACCTTCTTCCCTCTATTTAAGAAGATTTAATTTTTTTTAGCTGTTTTTCAAAATTTTTATTTAAAAAAATTTTTTTTAAATTTACATCCAAGTTAGTGAGCATATAGTGCAATGATTTCAGGATTCAATTCCAGTGATTCATCCCCTACATGTAACACCTAGCGCTCATCTCAGCAAGTGTCCTCCTTAATGTCCCTTGCCCACTTAGCCCATCCCCCCCACCCACAACCCCTCCAGCAACCCTCAGCTGGTTCTCTATATTTAAGAGTCTCTTATGTTTTGTCTCCCTCCCTGTTTTTATATTATTTTTGTTTCTCTTCCCTTATGTTTATCTGTTTTGTATCTTAAATTCCATATGAGTGAAGTCATTTATTTGTTTTTCTCTAATTTCACTTAGCATAATACACTCTACATTGTTGCAAACAGCAGAATTTCATTCTTTTTGATTGTCGAGTAATACTCCATCACACACACACACACACACACACACACACACACACACACCATCTTCTTCATTCATTCATCCATTGATGGACTTTTGGGCTCTTTCCATACTTTGGCTATTGTCGATAGTGCTGCTATAAACATGGGGGTGCATGTGCCCCTTCGAAACAGCACTCCTGTACCCTTTGCATAAATACCCAGTAGTGCAATTGCTGGGTCATAGGGTAGTTCTATTTTTAATTTTTTGAGGAACCTTCATACTGTTTTCCAGAGTGGCTGCCCCAGTTGGTATTCCCACAAACAGTACAAAAGAGATCCTCTTTCTCTGCATCCTTGCCAACATCTGTTGTTGCCTGAGTTGTTAGCGTTAGCCATTCTGTCAGGTGTGAGGTGGTATCTCATTGTGGTTTGAATTTGTTTTTCCCTGATGATGAGTGACGTTGAGCATTTTTCATGGGTCTGCAAGCCATCTGGATGTCTTCTTTAGAAAAGTGTCTCTTCATGTCTTTTGCCCATTTCTTCACTGGATTATTTGGTTTTTGGGTGCTGAGTTTGATAAGTTCTTTATAGATTTTGGATACTAACCCTTTATCTGATATGTCATTTGCAAATATCTTCTCCCATTCTGTCGGTTGCCTTCTAGTTTTGCTGATTGTTTTCTTTGCTGTGCTGAAGCTTTTTATTTTGATGAGGTCTCAATAGTTCATTTTTTGCTTTTGTTTCCCTTGCCTCTGGAGGCATGTTGAGAAAGAAATTGCTGCGGCTGAGGTCAAAGAGGTTGTTGCCTGCTTTCTCCTCTAGGGTTTTGATGGTTTCCTGTCTTACATTTAGGTCTTTCATCCATTTTGAGTTTATTTTTGTGGTGTAAGAAAAGTGGTCTAGTTTCATTCTTCTACATGTTGCTGTCCATTTCTCCCAGCACCATTTGCTAAAGAGACTTTTTTCCATTGGATACTCTTTCCTGCTTTGTCAAAGATTAGTTGCCCACACATTTGTGGGTCCAATTCTGGGTTCTCTATTCTATTCCATTGGTCTATGTGTCTGTTTTTGTGCCAGTACCATACTGTTTTGATGATTACAGTGTTGTAGTAGAGGCTAAAGTCTGGGATTGTGATGCCTCCTGCTTTGGTTTTCTTTTTCAATATTACTTTGGCTATTTGGGGTCTTTTGTGGTTCCATACAAATTTTAGGATTGTTTGTCTGGCTTTAAGAATGAGGTGCAATTTTGATTGGGATTGCATTGGATGTATAGATTGTTTTGGGTAGTATTGACATTTTAACAATATTTATTCTTCCAATCCATGAGCATGGAATGTTTTTCCATTTCTTTGTGTCTTCTTCAATTCCTTCATAAGTTTTCTATAGTTTTCAACATATAGATCTTTTACATCTATGATTAGGGTTAGTCCTAGGTATTTAATGGTTTTTGGTGCAATTGTAAACAAGATCAATTCCTTGATTTCACTTTCTGCTGCTTCACTATTGATGTATAGAAATGCAACTGATTTCTGTGCATTGATCTTATATCCTGTGACTTTGCTGAATTCATGGATTAGTTCTAGCAGTTTTTTTGTGGAATCTTTTGGGTTTTCCAAATAGAGAATCATGTCATCTGTGAAGAGTGAAAGTTTGACTTCCTCCTTGCTGATTTGGATACCTTTTATTCTTTTGTGTTGTCTGATTGCTGAGGCTAGGACTTCCAATAGTCTGTTGAGTTAACAGTGGTTAGAGTGGACATCCCTGTCCTGACCTTAGAGGGAAGGCTCTCAGTTTTTCCCCATTGAGGATATATCAGCAGTGGGTCTTTCAATGAGGTATGATCCTTCTATCCCTACTTTCTTGAGGGTTTTTATGAAGAAAGGATGCTGTATTTTTTCAAGTGCTTTCTCTGCATCTATTGAGAGGATCATGTGGTTCTTGTCCTTTCTTTTATTGATGTGATGAATCATTGGTTGTTTTGCGGATATTGAACCAGCCCTGCATCCCAGGTATAAATCCCACTTGATCGTGGTGAATAATTCTTTTAAGGCATCATTGGATCCGATTGGCTAGTATCTTGCTGAGGACTTTTGCATCCATGTTCATCAGACAAACTGGTCTATAATTCTTTTTAGTGGGGTCTTTGTCTGGTTTTGGAATCAAGGTAATTTTGGCAAGACAATTTAATCTTGATTCAGCTACGTAAATACTTTTTAAAACTCTGATCAGTCTTTTAGTATAGAGATAACCAGTCCCTGAAAAGCACCTGCCAGTTTCTTCACAATTACTGCTGTCTCTTCCTCCTCAGATAGAAAAGGAGGCAGTGGCCAACATGATCAGCTGTCATACAAGCTCAAACTCTCCTTCCTTTGACTGTTTATACTGTTTCACAATCTCACATGAACAGTTACACCATTACCCGTGAATTTGATACACACTTCTATTTTTTCTAGATTGTAAGTCACAAGTGCAATGAGTCTGTCTTACTCATCATTGTTTGCTGGTCCTGAAACACTGCCTGACATGTATCATAGCAGGTGTTTTAATTCACAAATAATTCACAACTCCACAAATAAAGGAGTAATCATCCAAAAGAGGGTAAGAATTCCTTCATCTTGCTGATGGGAACATCATATTATACTAAGTACTTTGAAGACATTATCTCATTTCATTATCACAACGACCCTGCCAGTCAGCAGACGCAGCCCCCTTTCAGAAGTGAGGAATCTGCAACATCAATAAAGCAGAATCAGGACTCACACGAAATCCAAGTACCTGCCTACAGCATCACACTGCCTCTGTATTACCACACCTGATCCCAGGAGCCATGCACGACAATTAGCCTCGTTAGCTTCTGAGTACAGTTGGCTACTACCTAACGTAATGATTCCTCAATTAGTTCCATTTTTCCGTCTGTATTTCATCTGTGGGTAAGATAAACAAATTGTAAGAAAATAAGCTAAAAACTGGAATTTCACTTTAAGATAAAAACAAAACAAGTAAAACCTCCCAGCAGGTCATCTGGATCACTGTAAACAGGGCAACCTCAACTTGGAACGCTTTGTCTACAGATCACATCCAGGAACCAGCGCATGTCAGAGATTGCCTACATGGCTACAGTTTCAATACTCTTTTAACAATTCCCGAGAGTCAAACTTCATGACTCCCTAGAAATTCCATTCTGGGCATATACCCGAGCCAAATGAAAACGTGAACACACAAAAGTCTGTATGCAAATGCTCACGGAAGCATTACGCACGAGAGCAAAAATGTGGATAGGACCCAGATATCAATTAATGAACAAAATATGGTATATTCATACGGCAAAATACTATTCAGCCATAAAAAGAACGAAATACTGACACATGCTACAACACGGATGAACCTGAGAACGTTACGCTAAGTCAAAGAAGCCAGTCACAAAGAACCACATATTACATGATTCCACTTATATGACATGTCCAGAAAACCCAAATCCATGGAGAAAGAAAGTAGATTAGGGGCTGCCTGCTGCTCAGAGCGTTTGGGTAAATGGGGAGAGACTGCTAATGGGCATATGGTTTCTCTCTCAGGTAGTGAAAATGATCTGAAATTAAACAGTGGTGACGGCTGCACAACTCTTGAATATACTAAAAGCCACAGAACTGCACAATGTAAATGGATGAACTACATGATATAGAAACTATTTCTCAAAACTGCTTTTTTTTTTTTTTCAACGTTTTTTATTTATTTTTGGGACAGAGAGAGACAGAGCATGAACGGGGGAGGGGCAGAGAGAGAGGGAGACACAGATTCAGAAACAGGCTCCAGGCTCCGAGCCATCAGCCCAGAGCCTGACGCGGGGCTCGAACTCACGGACCGCGAGATCGTGACCTGGCTGAAGTCGGACGCTTAACCGACTGTGCCACCCAGGCGCCCCAAAACTGCTTTTAAAAAGTAACTCTGGTAGGCGATTGTGATAGTAGGGAGGGCTATGGGGAAGGGAATGTTGGGAAGTCTCTTTACCTTCCGCTCAATCTTGCTGTGAACCAAAATGGGCTCTAAAAAACAAAACTATTTAAAACAAAAACCGGCTTGTCCTGTCTATAGTAATCCAGATCATCTCATGGAACTGCAAGAGCCCTGATTTTTTGTTTTGACTCCTCAATTATTTTAGTGTATTTTATCAAGGCAGGGAAGCGAACTGATAATTAAAACACATTTCAAGCAATTACATGTCATAAGCATTTTGGAGTCATCCTGTCAAAATTTCTAAGGAAAGATTCCATTTTTCTGAGTTGCTAAATTCATTAAAAATTATTTCCACTTTTACCAAAAGACTATTTCATTCTTTCCCCCTCCTTTTTCCAACAGGCTTCTTTCAGTTAGCATAGTATCTTGGGAGCCATTCATTTTGCTGCATCTGTCAGTAATTCATTCCTTTTCATTGCTGAGTAGTATTCCATCACATGGCCATAAGACCTGCATTTATTCATTTATCAGCTGGTGGACAAAGGAATTGTTTACAGTTTTTACCTATTATGAAAAACACTGCAATAAACAGTCACATAAAAGTCTGTGCAGACATGTATTTTCATTTCTATTGGGTACTTTTGGACTAAAGTTGCTAAATCATGGTAGATTTAACTTTTTAAGAAGCCACCAAACTTTTCCCAAGTGGCTGTATTAAATTTTACATTCCCACCAGCAATGTGTAAAGCTTCTAGTTCCTACACATCTTGCCAACATTTAGGACAGTCTTTTTTCTTTTTAACTTAAATTTTAGCCAGTGAGTATGAAAAACACCCAGGCTCTCCCTCCTGTGTTTCTCCTCTACTCTCACACTACATACTCCTACCACTTCTGATACCAAACATGTGGGGCTTTTTCCCCACACCCTGCGATTCTGTGATAGCAGCCGGGTATCCTACAATTTAACTCAATTCTGACACCATGTACCTGGAGCCAGTGTCAGATTCCACTCAGGACTCGGTCCCACGAGACTGCTCCTCCCTCCCCTTCCCGGCACCAACTGCAAGTATGAGTGTTAGTCCCAGGTTACACACAGCTTCTATCCAACTGGGCTACAAATCAAAGGATTTGTAGGCTTATTAACTTGCCAGAGCAGCTCACAAAACTCAGGAAAACACATTACCAGTTTATTACAAAAGGATACGATAAAGGATACAGGTGAATGTCCACATGGAAGCAATGGGTAGGGCCAGGTTTGTGGGATGGGGCACGGAGCTTCCACACCCTCTTGAGGCATGGACTACGTAATAGTTCACTCTCTCGGCACATCTACTTGTTCATCAACCCAGGAGCTCCCGAAACCACAAACGTTTTTTTGGATTTTTATGACATCTTCATCGCACAAGCATGATTCATCATTAACTCCATTTCCAATCCTCCTTCCTTCTCAAGAGAATGGGGCTCAGGGCTGAAAATTGCAAGCTTCTACTTACTCAAGGCTTGGTCTTTCAACGCTCATCCTGGAGCTGTCCAGGGTGCCACCCAAAGTTGCCTCATTAGAACAAAAGATACGCCTATCACCCAGGAAATTCCACGGGTTTCAGGAGCCCTGTGTCAAGAACTTGGGGAAGAGATATTTTTTTTCCCCCCCCAAATCATTTCAAAACCAGTTTGGGAATATACTGGTGGTATTTCACTGTGGTTTTAACATCTAATGATGTTAAAAGCATCTTTTCTTGTACTTATTTGCCATCCACATATCTTCTTAACTGTCCATTCAAATCTTATGCTCTTTTTAAAAATTAGTTTGTCTCCTTATTGGGAGGTAACATCTCTATGTATTCTGGATTCAAATCCTTAAACATATATGTATATTTTGCAAATATTTTCTCCAAGTCTATAGCTTATCTTCTCATTTTGCAAATAGTATTTTTAGAAGCATAAACATTAAAAAAATTTTTTTTTAATGTTTATTTTTGAGACAGAGAGAGACAGAACATGAGCTGAGGAGGGGCAGAGAGAGGGAGACACAGAATCTGAAGCAGGCTCCAGGCTCTGAGCTATCAGCACACAGCCCGACGCAGGGCTTGAACTCGTGAACCGTGAGATCATGACCTGAGCTGAAGTCGGATGCTCAACCAACTGAGCCACCCAGGCACCCCAAGAAGCACAAAAATTTTTAATTTTGAGGAGGTCCATTTTATCAATTTTGCTGTAGATTGAACTTTCGGGCTTTTTAGCTATGAAATATTGACCTAATCCAAGATCACAAAGATTCACTTCCATGTTTTCTTCTAGGAGTTTCACAGTTTTATCTCTTGTATAGGGTGAAGTAAGGGCCTAAGTGTCATTTTAAACACATGGTTATCCAACTGTTCCAGCACCAACTGCTGAAGACTATCCTTTTTTCCAATGCGTGACCTTGGCATCTTTGTTGCAAACTGACCATATAAGGGTTTATTTATGAGTTTATTTATTGACTTGATTCTATTCCATTGGTCTTTTTGTCTATGGCTATAGATTTATAGTAAGTTTTGAAGTGAAATATTTTTAAGTTTTTATTGTTGTTTTTTCTTTCAAAATTGTTTTAGCTCCTCAAGCTTCTTTGCATTTCTGTATAAATTTTAGAATAAGCCTCTCAATTTCCACAAAGAGACCTACGGACTGTGATGGGGATTGCAATCAGTCTACAAATGATCAATCTATCTTCCAATCCATAAAGATAGTATATCTCTTCATTTATCTGGGTCATCTTTAATTCACTCTGTAATGTAACATTCATTTTGAAACATGAAGATAAACTTAACCTTAAAATCTGGCATCAAATTATAATAGCAAATCTTACAAAAAATTATTCAAGAATCTTTCTTTTTTTTTTTTTTTTTTAAATTTTTTTTTTCAACGTTTATTTATTTATTTTTGGGACAGAGAGAGACAGAGCATGAACGGGGGAGGGGCAGAGACAGAGGGAGACACAGAATCGGAAACAGGCTCCAGGCTCTGAGCCATCAGCCCAGAGCCTGACGCGGGGCTCGAACTCACGGACCGCGAGATCGTGACCTGGCTGAAGTCGGACGCTTAACCGACTGCGCCACCCAGGCGCCCCTATTCAAGAATCTTTCTGACACAATTTCAAGTTTCCCAAAACACGTTCAACAATGAGACAGAAACAATGAACAAATAGAAAAGATCCGTTATCTTATGAAGTCTATGGGTTATAAACCACTCATAAAACTAAGTAGGAAAAAGTTAATGCTTACCTCAAAGATAGAACTTGCCTTGACTATTTTGCCCCACAAAAATCATTTGGTAGCAGAAACTAAATACTCAATTGAGTTTTCTCCCTAACTCCCATCAAACCCAAGAAAACTTCATGAACTGGAGCTACACACACACACACACACACACACACACACACAAATTCTCTCTCTACATGTATATACGAAAAACTTAATATTGCAAACACAATCAAATACACAATCTTCCATCTTTCTGTCTCCATCTTTATAGCATTTTTGTCTCTAATTATGAATGCATAAGCTTTCATGGAAGCATATTTGTCAAATAAAATGGGGTTTAGACTCTATCAGGTTTAAATTATGAGAAGTTTTTAAAAAAAAACTTGAAAAGTATGATTAACAAAAGATTTTCCATGAGAGCGTTTTACTCAAAAACATTTTGCAATTCCTACCACAAGCCATGTACAATTAATTACACTATTTCATAACAGCAAAAAATAGAAACTACCCAATGTCCACTGACAAAAAGAGAGCATAAACTGTGGTATTTAGTTACTGAATATCACATATCATTGAATCTTGTACTATAGTAAAAATGTTTATTTTTTTAAGTTTATTTATTTTGAGAGAGAGAGAGAGAGAGAGAGAACGCACACACACACGCAAGGGAGAAAGAGGATCCCAAGCAGGCTTTGTGCTGTCACTGCAGAGCCTGATGTGGGGCTCGAACCCACAAACCATGAGATCATGACCTGAGCAGAAATCAAAAGTCAGATGCTTAACCAACTGAGTCACCTAGGCGCCACATAAAATTGTTTATTTTCTGACTTTATAATATAGGTAACAATATGATGAACACTATAAATGTAATGCTGGGGGGGAGGGGGAGGCGGCGGGGAAATCCCAGAAGACAACAGGCATATGACTCTAAGCAAAACCAAACATACTGTTTGCACACATACATTTACAATAAAAACTACCTTAAAGAGGCAAAGGATATACAGCAAATTCAGAACAGTGGTTATAGGGGACATGGAGTAGAGGGAACACAAGGAGGCAGGAAAAGAGAAGCACTGCAAATGCGAATTATTAGTAACGTTCTAGATCTTGGGTTGAACAAAGGGTGTATATATCTCATAACTCACATATGTCATCTCATTCTTTTGTATGTCTAGTTATTATTTTTTAAAAACACAAGCAAAACCTATTAAAAAATTTTTTTCTAATGTTTATTTTTGAGAGACAGAGAGAGCACAGGTGGGGGACAGAACATAGAGACGGGGAGACACAGAAACCGAAGCAGGCTCCAGGCTCTGAGCTGTGATCACAGAGGCCGGCACGGGGCTCAAACCCATGAATCGTGAGATCATGACGTGAGCCGAAGTCGGATGCTCTACCGACAGAGACAGCCACGGGGCCCAAAACTATTTTTTGAAATCACCCATTATAAAACATTTTCCAGAAGTTCAGTTGAGCATTTAAGAAGACACATTAAAAAAAATTAAGTTTTTACCTTTGTTTCTGTTCAATTGCTTTGTCCAAGTGTTGGAAGATATCCTGAAACAGGGTGCAGCTGGACCGACTATTAATAGTGTACCCGTATCCTCTTTTCCAATATTGCTTCAGATCATTTAAATATTCTAATACCTAAAAACGAAAATTTCAAAAATCGTTATTACATTTTTTTAAATGTTAACAGATTCCCTGCTTTAACAGTGATTCTCAGAAAAGATTACGTTGTTTAACTGCCATTCTACACAAAGTATGTCGAGTTTATATTTGCCATTTTAAGCCCATGACACAGACAGATTTACGATGACACAAAAACTCAAACCGTGGGAGCGTAGAGGAGGGCATGCAAGAGCAAGTGAGGAGCACTCATGCCATAACCCAGCACCCAGGACACCGCAGGACAGAGGGTTAAAGACATGCTCACTTCCCCTTTCTGCGAAAATTAAAGTGATAGCAAATACATATACAGAAAAAAGAAAAAAGGATACACATAGAAGGTTATTTATTATAGCACAGAAAGATGCCAACAGCAGACTAGGAACTTTTGAGAACTTTATGAAGATAGAAACCAGACAGAAGACAAGTTACTTTGGTTCATGTGTCAGCACGGCAAAATTAGTAATGAAATTTGACCAAGAATCTAGAAAAGGAATGTATACTGGCATAGTTGTTCTAAAGGGCAAGTCGGCAAACTCCATAAAAGCATACATCTCTATGACCCATTTAATTCCATTTCTTAGGAAGTTTTAGTCACAGAGGAACACAAGAGAGAATGTGTAAGAATGTCTTAACACCAGCACTGCTTATCGAATGGAAAAAAGATTCCTGGAAATACTGACATTTCGTTAATAGGCAGATGGTTGACTAAACTAGGGTATACACATACTATGGAACACTATGCAGTTATTTAAACCTTCTGTATTGTAGATCTTCGTGCACTGATGTGGAAGGATCTCCAGGATGTACTGAATGAGAAGGGCAGGTTGAGAATAATAAATACAGTATAATACCTTGTATTACCAAGACATACATACCTACATGTATACATTATGCTGTTTATAGTTCTAAGAATGACACAGATTATCAACAGCAGCACAGAAAAGGGTTAAAAGGCCCATATTAAACTGACAGCAATGACTGATCGCTATGGAGAGAGGTCTTGGATTAGAATTGGTGATTAAGGCAGGCTTTCTCTGAATGTTAGACTCTGCACTCACGTATCATTTGATCAGATAAACACCAAAACTAGAGAACTAAAACGTGCAATTAAAAGAGACACAAGAGAAGCCTCTGTAGTAATTATAAGTTATTCTTCTCTGAAAAAGCCCCCAGAGAAAACTAGTAGTAGTTTTATTATAACTTTAAGAGCAAGAGCCAGGGTAAGTCATTGCCATAATCCAAAAACAAAACTAAAGAGATACTAAAAAGGCAATTAAATCAAGAAGTTGGCAAAAGGGACAAAGTAAACATTTTTTTAAAAGGAAGGAATTAACATTAAAAGAATTAAAGTTCTGTCAAATCCATTCAAGAAAATAAAAAACTGTCAGAAATAAAAAAGGAGATATAACTAAAGATTTTTAAAAAATCATACATGCACACTATTGAAACTTTATCTCAAAAAGATTTGAAAATGTAAATGAAATAAGTGTTTTTTCTAGAAAAATACAAATTACCCAAACTGACTCAGAAAAATCTGATCATACAAAATAGAGACAAAGGTCTACCTAAAACATACCAGGTATATTTGTTTTCTTTTCTTTTTTTTTTTTAAATAATTTTTGTTAAGTTTACTTATTAATCTTGAAAGAGAGAGAGAGAATCCCAAGCAGGCTCTGCACGGTCAGCGCAGAGTGGGATACAGGGCCTGAACTCACGAACTACGAGATCCTGACCTGAGGTGAAGTCCAGAGTCGGATGCTTAACCAACCGACTGGGCCACCCTGGTGCCCCCAGGTATATATGGTTTTAAATAGGAGCTCTACGAAACCTTCAAGAAGGGTTAGTTCCTAATATTTAAATTATTCCAAGGTACAGGGAAAGATGGAAAGCTTCTGAACTCATTTTAGGAAGCTACTAGAAGCCTGTACCCAAACCTGAACAAATAAAGCCCTAAGGAAAGGGTCGAGGAAAGAAAATCCAGACCACTGCACTGCAATTCCTGTGCCCTCCACTGTGTGTCCTAGTCACTGCTACGGACACAAATTCCCCCTCACGTTCTAAACCTATCGAAGGAAAAAGAATGGGCCCAGGCCAGTAGTACCACCCACAAAGGAGAGCCACTGCCGTAAACCAGCCTCACTACAAACAGGCTTTAATGAATCTGAAATAAAACATCACCAAATAAAATTCAACAGCATACGGAAAGAAATGCCATATGCCAGGATGGACTACCTGATACCAAGCATGTCCTCCGGACCAAAAAACAAAATATGTAAAATAAATATTTTCAGTCATTGAGTAATCAGCACTGAACTGTGATCGCTGAGAGAAGAGAAACCAACCCAGCAAACCCTACAATTGTCCCAGGTTTGTGCCCGGAGGAACAGGGAAAGGAATGTCAGGCAGAATCCTGCTGAGCAGAGGAGGGAGAACAGACTCTTAAGGGGCTGGAAGTAGCAGGGTGGAGGGTGGAGTATCAGAAAGGAGGAAGCTGCCCAGAAGAGAGCTCTAGGAATCTGGGGGTCCCCTTGAGTCTGTTGCCGAATATTGTGGGCGTTACAAGCTGAATTCCAGAGCTATCACAAAAGTGGGAGATCATCAGGTTCCAAGCAGCCTAAGTAAGAGACTTTCAGGGCACACTCAGACATCCACAGCTTCAACGCAGACCCCAGAAACGTCACACTTTAACAGCAGAAGCATGTTTACAAGATTTGGTTTTGAGTTTTGTTAAGTTCAGATCTAGGGCATGAAACTCACAGAAATAAACGTCAAAAGGATCAAGCTGACCCACAAGTAACTAAACTGTAAAATAAAACAAAATTCAAAACTCTTTAAAGTTATATGACAAGGGGCGCCTGGGTGGCTCAGTCTGTTGAGCATTCGACTTCACCTCGGGTCATGATCTCGCGGTACGGTCCGTGGGTCATGGCCCTGCTTGGGGCTCTGTGCTGATAGCTCAGAGCCTGGAGCCTGCTTCGGATTCTGTGTCTCTGCCTCTCTCTGCCCCTCCCCTGTTCATGCTCTGTGTCCCAAAAATAAATAAATGTTTAAAAAAACCCTGCTAACAGATGAAACAGCCAGATGAAAACTGTGAGTAAATAAAGTACCATGAATTCCAAAGGCTTAAGAAAATAAAAAAGTCAAAAGCCAAAAAAAAAAAAAAAAAAAAAAAAAAAAAAAAAAAGATATGAAAAGAAGCATAATCACAGAAACAAGTTAGAACAACATCAAAAATAGTTTGGCATCACTATCTAGTAAATTTCAAGTTCTCTACGCTCTGTAATCCAGCAATTCTACCACACACACAGACAGAGCTTCAGAAACGTGTGTGTGTATGCCCCAATTCACATACAGAAGAATGTTTGTAATAGCCCCAAACTGAGAACAACCCAAATGTCTACCAACAAAATAATAGATTAAAAAAAACCTGTGGTAATTCATATAGTGGAATACAACAATGAAAATAAGTGAACTATAGCTACATGCAGCATCATAGGTGAAACTTAAAAACATGTTAAATAATAACTAGATAGACAAAAAAAGGTGGGTGATTTCATTATATAAACTGTTACCTGTGAAAAAAATGACATCAGTAAATACTAAATTAGTGTAACGATGAAAATCCAAGCACACAAGTAATAATAGTGGGGAAATAAACTCAGATACAGAGGGGAAAATTTTTGTTTAAAAAATTGCAAGAGGGGCACCTGGGTGGCTCAGTCAGTTAAGCGTCCAACTTCAGCTCAGGTCATGATCTCGTGGTTTGTGGGTTCAAGACCCACGTTGGGCTGTGCTGACTACTCAGAGCCTAGAGCCTGCTTCAGATTCTGTGTCTCTCCCTCTCTCTGCCCCTCTCCTGCTTGCACTGTCCTCTCTCAAAAATAAACATTAAAAAAAATTTTTTTTAATTGCAAGAAAAGTTTGCCAACCTCTGCAAATCTGAAAACCTGAATGATTTTTATAAGAAAATATTAAATACCAAAACTGACTCCAGAAGAGACAGAAAATCAAGATATGCTCATTACAGTATAAAATATATACAAAGTTGCAAAAAGCTATCCCACAGAAAAATACCTATTTCATATGTCATCTATTTTTTTGAAAACTGCCATTAAATCAACTTTCTCCTTTATGTATCACTATCACATATATATATATGTATATAACTATTACAGCCATGTTCTTGTTTCTTAGATGCATACCCAAGTATTTAAGGGTGAAGTGCTTTGATGTCTGCCAAGATTATATGTGGTAGACAGAATAAATGGCTGCCCAAAGATGTTTCCATCCTAATCCCTAGACTCTATGAATATGTTATCTTGCATGATGAGAAGGAATTTGCAAGTGTGATTCGGGTAAGGATGTTAAAATGAGAAAGCTACCCTGGGCTATTTAGGTTGGCAAATGTCATCGCAAACATCCTTAGGATAAATATTTAGCGAGGACAGTCAGAGCAGAAGATTAGCTACAGAAGCAGAGGTCAGAGTGATGGGGGAAAATGTAGGTAGCCTCTAGAGACTGGAAAAGGCAAGGGACAGATCGTCCTCTTGAGCCTCCAGAAAGAACACGGTGCTGATATCCTGATTTTAGGCCTGTTAAGAATCATTTTGAACTTCTGACTTCTAAAACTGTAGGATAATAAATGTGTATTGTTTTAAAACCACTAAGTCTGCAGTAATTCATTATGGCAGCAACAGGAAACTCCCATATATGGAGAAAAGGAAATGTGGCAAAAAAAAAAAAAAAAGGTTAACAACCAGTGAATATAAGAATGTGAATGTTTATTGTATTATTCTCACAACTTCTGTCAGCTTCAAATTTATCAAAGTAAGTTGCAGAAAAAAAAAAAACTCTTCACAAGCAATAAACAGATATAAGGATAACCCTAAAAAAAAAAAAAATAAATAAAACAGGAAAAGCCAAGTAGTACAGAATCTTAGAATTACAGGGGTGTTCCTGAGTAATCCAACAGTTGCATCCTTTAACAGATAGGGAAATCAAGGCATAGGAAGAGGAAGTGTAACTTTACCCAGATCATGACCTCCAGGGTTTCTGGAGCATGTGACACTACATCTCCCAGAAGAGACGGAGGCACAAAAAGCAAGAGCAAATATTTAAGAGGAGAGGGACTCGGGAAGGGACAGGGAAGGAGGTAAGCAGGTGGAGAGAAGATGAGTCAGTGGAGGCCAGGCCGGTTAGGCTCTGAGGCACATCTGCACCACTGGGGGGGGGGGGGGGGGGGGGGCGGGGCGGGGGGTGGGGGGGGTTTGGAGCTGCGGGAGCCTGCACTTCAACCGGAAGCCGCCAGGCCTGGGAAGGGAGCAGGGGGACGCAGCACCTCCTAACGGGAGAAGGATGGCCAGCAGAGGCATGTGGGCACCTGCCTAATAGTCCACCAGCTGTAGTAACTAGTAGCTGTAGTTGTTCTGCTAAAAGGTAAATCTCCCTTTGACAACACTCATCAATCATTTGTACGGCACTGAAAATTACTGCTTTATCGACTTTTTGCCCTAGAGCAGTCTGGGTAGGGAGAAAAAGGACATTATCTTGACACAGGTGAATGGGGACCAGAAGTTTCAGTTTATAGCTACACTGGGCATAATTAATTAATTTTATGGTCAAGAAATTTCTTTTAAAATTTCTTGTTTTTAAGTTTATCCATTTCCAGAGAGAGAGAGAGAGCAAGTGCGGAAGGGGGAGGAGGAGGGGGAGGGAGAGAGGTGGGAGGGCGGGGAGAGAGACAATGAATGAATGAATCCCAAGCAGGCTCTGCACTGTCAGCACAGAATCTGACACAGGCTCAAACTCACGAAATGCAAGACCATGACCTGAGCCAAAACCAAGAGCTGGATGCTTAACCGACTGAGCCACCCAAGCACCCCAGTGGTCAAGAAGTTTCTAAGTGATGAGTATTTGAACAGTTACAGGAGAGGAGCAGACAGGGAGGAAATGGAATGCACCCGTTAGCCCTGGTGCTGTGTCCTAGAACAGCCACCCACCCAGGGCCCTCTCCTCTGTTTCCCACTCACCTGCTCTTTCCCGCATGAGCACACTAACACATCACATCACCCTTCATCTGGCTGCTGGTCACTTTGGTCTTTGAGTAACAGAACAAAGCATTTGTTTACCCTCAAATGTACATTAGCTCTCAGCTTAAGAGCCTGCTTCTATCTGGCAAGTAGTACCCTTCTTTTCAAAATTTGAGGTTAATAACGGATTTTTGCATGGAGTACTGAACGCTTTGTGTGTATGTAGGAGACGATGAAAGTTTCAGACGTCCACGTTCCTGAATGATCCACACAGACACCAGCACTCTACCGGCTGGTGCTATTCTCAGTGCTGTGAAAACAATGAACTCTCCTACCCACCTCTCTGGCTCCCAACATCCCAGAATTGACCAGAATTCACCAGAGGCCTGTCTGCCCTTCTCTTTCTAGAGTCTGAAAGTCCACAGAAAGGCAACATGAATGACGAGAAAAAGAAGGAAATAGGAAGCAGACAGACAGAAACCATAGAGGAATTACTGCCATGGAACTCAATTTGTCACAAAAACTGTTAAAAAAGAAAACTTGGATTTTAACAGCTCTGTAGTCCTTTCCAGCAGTAAAATCTGATGACAGGCAAAATAGATTTTTAACCGGGTGGACCTAGAAATCACATCACCACGGAAGGATGTTTTCCAAAGTTTTCTGAACCTGAACTATTTATAAGTGTGTGGGCCGTATCTGAACAATTCATCTCTTTATGCAAGGAACATTACAAGTAATCAAAGGCAGTTCATGTTCCCTACTCTGCTTATTTTTTGAAAAGCTCCTTCAAGTAACAACAACAACGATAAAAATCATGCAAAAAAAGCAAATAAACTACAAAAGTAATACTTACCTTTGCATCATCTATGTCAAAAACATCACACCAAGGAGATTTAACACCTTTAATTGCCAGGTCAAATGAACAGGTAAAAAAAGCTACCTGAATTAAATCTGGGGGGGGAAAAAGAAAGGTAAAATTTGTGAGTTACTGTTTTCTGTAATCTTCCAAAGGCTGAATGTCTACAGAATGTCACGTGCAGCCAGTCAGAGGACCTGGGCACGTCTAGCATGGAGAAAACACGACTGAGCTTCTTCCTGGCCATCACAGACGACTCACTGTGTACTAT
This sequence comes from Neofelis nebulosa, assembly GCF_028018385.1. Lineage (NCBI taxonomy): Eukaryota > Metazoa > Chordata > Mammalia > Carnivora > Felidae > Neofelis > Neofelis nebulosa. The sequence goes on from NC_080794.1 coordinate 12,658,961, forward strand.
CCCTAACATAAGGAACTGTCAGGAAGAAACCACGAGGAGGTACAAATTTCAGTCCAATGAAAATAAGATGCTTTCTCTCTACAAAACGGTAACTTTTTCAGGTTTTAAAAGTAAGGTGTTTGTTAAGAGCATATTGGCTTAACGAACCCAACAAGAAGTTTAATCCAAGAACTTGTTAAACAGAACTTGCTTTTGTTCGTTTTAGAGGGCTGGAGGAGGGGACATAAAGTTATAAGCTTTCAGTCCTCATCTTGAAAATCAGCAATAAGTTCTGAACAGTTCTCTTCGTCACACAATTCACACTGTAACTGTTACGAAGGAGAGAGGATATAAAAAGGGAGAAAAGAACGCAGAAGGCGGTGAGGAAAGAACGGGCAAAGTGGATCAGGTCAGGAGGAAGGTGAGACAAAGGTCAAGAAGGAGAGAAACAAGCAGGGAACTCACACACTGGAGAGAGGGGGCGCTAACAGCATCCGTTTTTCAAACTTGGCTGCTCAGTCAGGCAGATTTCCGAGCAAGGTACCTGGATTTTTACGCTGCTAACTAGCCGATTACATTTAGATGCACCTGGAATTTGACAAGAAGGAAGAAGGCAACAAGTCCCCGGGCCATGAAAGGTGGCTATGCCAGTACCAGATGAGAGCAGTGCTCTCTGGTCACGGCAAAATGGGTGACACTCGGTGTCAGAGAGAGAGAAAGAAAGTCCGCTGCGAGGCTGCCTCCTACGCTTTACTTTTATTCTTTAATTTCAGAGTCTTTCCACATTCCCAAGAAACCAGTTTTGATTTTAAAGAACTTCCCTAAAGCAGCATATAGTACAAAAAGAATATTTAATTGAGAATACACGTAGAAGTCACTTAAAACCTTTCTTATGTAAACAAAAGGGTTTATATTCCTAATACCTAACATACCATAGTGACTCCTAAGTGCCAAGGACCTTTGATGAAAGAGCCGGACTCATTCACACCCAAAGTTCCAGTTCTGAAGCTGTGAAAGTCAACCCTAATGATCTATTCTTCCACTAGAAGGGAGTCAACAGAAAGATCTCACCAAAAAACACTTACGATGATGACAGGCTATGGAACCTAACTCTGCCACTAATCATCCTGAGCAAGTGACTCTAACCTCTCAGGTCTCAATCTCCCCACCTGCAAAACAGAAATGTGAGGAAGTCTCTCAGGAGTTACAGCTCTGACCCATCTACTATGATGACGCTGATCTCTTGGTCAGTCTTGTGGAACCACAAAAATATTTCAGATGGATCAGAGATTTAAATGTTAAAAAGCTAGGTGCGCCTGGCTGGCTCAATCAGTTAAGTGTCCGACTCTTGATTTCGGGTCAGGCCGCAATCTCATTGTTCGTGGGATTGAGCCCCACATCGGGCTCTACGCTGACAGCGTGGAACCTGCTTGGGTTCTGTCTCTCTCTCTCTCTGTCTCTTTCTCTCTCTGCCCCTCCCTGGCTTGTGCTCACACACGCTCACTCTCTCTCTCTCTCTTTCAAAAATAAATAAAAATTAAAAAAATAAAACGTTAAAAAACTAAAATAAAATAAAGGAAAACATAGGAAAATATAATAATCTTGGGTTAAGGGAGGATTCCTAGGCAAAATACAACACTGAACAGTCGTAACAAAAAGACATACATGGCTACGTAAAAGATGTAAAGTGTATAATCAAAGGCACCATAAACACAGTTAAAAAGTGTGCAACAAATTAAGAGAAAATGTTAGCAACATACGATATGGAAAAGACTTATCCTTTGTAAAGCAAAATTAAAGGACATATAATTGACATATCCATAACACATAAAGGGTACCTATGACCAATAAGAAAAACAAAAAACAATCCAATAGAAAATGGACAAGGTAATGAAGAGGCAATTCCCAGAAGGAATGCAAACAGCCAACACACATATGAAGAGAGGCTCATCCTCACAAGTAACCAAAGACATGCAAATTAAAGCTAGATACCATTTTTCATTAATCAAATTGGCAAAAATCAAAATGACTAAAGGGGCGCCTAGGTGGCTCAGTTGGTTGTGTCTGACTCTTCGGTTTTGGCCCAGGTCATAATCTCGTGGTTCCTGATTTTGAGCCCCACATCTGGCTTTGCGCTGACAGCATAGAGCCTACCTGGGATATATTCTCTCCCTCTCTCTCTGCCTCCACTCCCCTGCTCCCTCTCTCAAAATAAATAAAAAATTTAAAAAATGACTAATGGTAACCACTGTTGGATAAAATAGGAAAAGTGAGCATCTCATATATTGATACAAATTTTTCTACACTTTCGCAGAACAATTTGGAAATATACGTCAAGAGGTAAAATATGCACTGTCCTTAACCCAACAACTCCAACCTACAGTGTTTATCTTACAGATAAATTCTCCAGGGCAAAACCCAGACTGTAAGAATGTTCACTGTAGCATCATTCAAAAGAGTGACAAACTACGAAAAACCGCAGTAGGAAAGTGATTTCCTGTAAAAAGAATTTGCACTGTATTAGCTCCAAGCTCCCTCCACCAGTAAAATCTGAAGGGTTAAATAAGTTTTTAATTATCACTGACCTAGAAATTCAATTATATAGCCTGTGAAATAACATAAAATTCAGAACAAGACAGATCTGCATAAGACAGATATTCTACTAAGTAAAAATGATTATATACATCATCATCCCTCTACGTTTAAAAAAAAAAAAAAAAGAAAAAGCATTTAAATAGCTACAATATTTTTGAGAAGTTACTCTGCCAGGCAGTGTGCTAACGCTTTATGTGAATTAAAGAATCCTTGCGATAATCCTAAAAGAAAGGTACAATTCCTATACCCATTTTACAGAGGAAAAACTATGGCCTAGAGATATTAAGGAACTTGCCAAAGACCAGAGAGTTAGTCGATAGCATAACAGGGTCAAGATTCAAATGGAAACAGTCCAACTCCAGAACCCAGGATTTCAACAACCACGCTTAGAGCCTCCAGAGAGAAGTTGCTCTCAGCTACTCCATCAGTAAAACACAACATCTGTTTCCAATCAGAGACCATTGTTTTTACAAATTTTTTTTTTTTAATGTTTGTTTATTTTTGAAGGAGAGAGAGACAGAGCATGAGCGGGGGAAGAGCAGAGAGAGAGAGGGAGACACAGAATTCGAAGCAGGCTCCAGGCTCTGAGCTGTCAGCACAGAGCCTGATGTGGGGCTCGAACTCACAAACTGTGAGCTCATGACCTGAGCCGAGGTCGGCTGCTTAACCAACTGAGCCACCCTGGCGCCCCTAAATATTGTTTTTTTAAAAATCTTCAGTCTTACCACCCACTAACAGAATAATGGCTAGACACTACTATAGTTATATAATGGAATTCTGTACAGAAGTTTAAAATGTAAGACTAAAATCACACACATTAAATGAAAAATAAAAAGGTGAATTAAAATTGAATTTCAGACTGCTATCATAGTTTCATACCATTCACGCAAGTTTTAAAACCTGCAAAACAATATCCCATTTATGTACAGGAACCTAAGTATAATAACTGGCATGGGATGATTTAAATGCTCAGTTCGTGGGGCGCCTGGGTGGCGCAGTCGGTTGAGCGTCCGACTTCAGCCAGGTCACGATCTCGCGGTCCGTGAGTTCGAGCCCCACGTCAGGCTCTGGGCTGATGGCTCGGAGCCTGGAGCCTGTTTCCGATTCTGTGTCTCCCTCTCTCTCTGCCCCTGCCCCGTTCATGCTCTGTCTCTCTCTGTCCCAAAAATAAATAAAAAAAAAAAAAAAAAAAAAAGAAAAAAATAAATGCTCAGTTCGTGACAATGGTTACCACTGGGAAAAAAAGAAGAGGAATGAAATCCTGAAAGGGACCAAAGGACCTCAAATGATTTAAAACGACTCACTGCGGTGTGTTAAAATTTGATAAAACTGAGTTGTGGGTATACTAACGCTCATTAGATTAGCCTTTATGACTATACGTTTAAATGGCTTCCCATTAAATAATTGATATTTTTAAAGATTTTATTTGCAGGGCGCCTGGGTGGCTCAGTCGGTTAGGGATGTGACTTCAGCTCAGGTCATGATCTCACACCTTGTGAGTTCCTGCCCCGCGTTGGCTCAGAGCCTGAAGCCTGCTTTGGATTCTGCATCTCTGTCTCTCTCTGTTCCTCCTCTGCTAGCACCCTGTCTCAGTCTCTCTCTCAAAAATCAACATTAAAAAAAAAAAAAATGTGTGTATACATATATATATATATATATACACACAAGATATATATACATACTATATATATATATATATATATATATTTTTTTTTTTTTTTTTTTTTTTTTTTTGAAAAACAAGATTTTATTTTCAAGCAATCTCCACATTCAACGTGGGGTCTGACCTTACCACCCTGTGATCCAGTCACATGCCTTACTGACTGAGCCAGCCAGGTGCCCCTAAAATAAATAATTTTTAAAGCTCTATAGGTGATCTCAATGTTTAGCACCTTTGAGGAAAGAGAAAAAAATTCAATTTTAAACGCTAGTCTCGCGTCTTCACTATTTTGATGCTTACAAAGCATTCAGGCTCCATGATTCTAATCTTTTTCTCCCCCATCTCCTACTTCTAGTCTTTTGGAAACTTATTTACATCACACAAAATCCACAATCTTTGTATGCACATTTGTCAACTTCTGTAGTGTGATTTATAAATTCTTAGAAATCAGGGGAAAATCTTATTACTTTTTCTTAAGTTCCTATAGGTAGGTGACCACGTGCCCTGGCTTTCCACCTGCATTCCCAGCATAAGTATTAATAGTGTCTTTCAAGCGTCCCAGGTTGCATAACAAATTGCCAGTCAGCCCATCCACTGCAATATCTACTGAGAGACACAACTGTTCATTTTTTTTAGCATCTCTAGGCTTAAAAGCCTCAAACAAAATACCCACAGCACTTTGCTTTTCACTTTCTAATACCCTCTTGAAACATTAACCTGGACATACTCCTCAACGGCTTCAAAAGCTGAAAAATTAATATAGTATTTCACTTGGGGAGATAATTCAAAAATACACTTTTTGTTTTATAAAGTATGCTTACAGTTAAAGCTTTATATACCTCTGCCCTCAATAAAAAAGTTCCAGGATATTGCAAGACTCTTGTATGTTAATTTACATACAGTTCAAGGAAGAATATGACTCTAAAAACAGTAAGCACGGGACACACAATTTTCTTGACCTAGAACACATTATCTTCTTAGTGTAAAATCAATTGTGGGCCTTTAAAAGGAATAACTTTATGCTTCCATATATTTTCATTTTCAGACTTCAAGAAACATTTAAATTGTTTCAGAGTTCAAATGAAAGAGAAGGGGCACGTTACCTGCATTTAAATTGTTGACTGGCACTTGCAAAGTAGCTGCGACCTTTTTTAAAATGTTCTGCATTTCTGGTCCCGTTTTGAAGGCTTCTACATGATAAAGTGCCGTGGCATTCTTTTCCACTTCAGTTAAAAACTTCTCACAGTGATCGAAGAACCTCATTAGTTTATCATTAATTCTTGGAGGTCCACACTCCATATCTGAGAGAAAAAAAAATTATTTATTCATTATATATACCATTGGCCTAAATGACGATCTCAAATTATTGAAAATTTCGTTTCGAGTGTGAAAAAGAACACTAAACACCTGCTTATTTATTGGCGTGTCTGAAATAAGTGCACACTGACCAAGCAAAGGGCCAAACTGTGGAATGACCGCAACTCATGAGAGTCTGTGGTGGAGAAGACTACAGAAACAGAGGATCAAATACAAAATAAAATGTTACCGCATGCAGTACTACACAATGAAAAAAGGTAGCTGAAGTAAGTATTTTCTTAAAGAAAACAAAAATAGAGATGAAAATCATCAAAGGTGCAAAAATGTGTTCTATTAAGTATCACGTCTGCCAGGCACAGAAAACTTGGGAAAGCAAATTGAAAAGTAGCAAAATTCTTAATTACAAAGTGAGAGACGAATTCAACCGATCAAATCTGTTTTTCTACCCTAAGCCAAAATCTAAATAGGGTGTTTTATTTTCTCGATTAACGTGCCCAACGCTGTTACTTTCCAAAACATTCCGCTTTGGACAAAAACTACTGACAACAGCACAAAGTACAGGAACTGAGTTTCAGGTCTTCCATTTCACGGCGCCTCTAATTTTGGCCTATTTTATAATGAAAGTTCCCAAAGACCTTCCATTTAGGTCTTGGGAATTACATATTTCGCTGATTTGGCAGTGAATATGTATTGTAAAAGCATCTGCAATCATGCGTTAACTACCGGGTACCCTCTAAGTTTTTTCGGTCATATTCAAAACACATCCATTTCAGTCCTCGTTTCTCCAATAATTTACCATGAAAAGAACACCAAGAATAGTACTTCTGTCTACAAAATGAGATAATGAATGAAGTTATTATTTTGCTTTGGATGTGGGTGTGAAAAAATATATGGATGGATGTGTGTGTATCCATTTTCAGAAGATCCTGAAATGGATAATTTTGCCCACTTTAACTGCCAATTGGATTACAGTTCCAAAAACATCTTGACTTGGAAGTAAGTGACCTTTGTCATCTTTCTCTGCGGACTCAAAATATGGTTTCCCAAGTGGACCTGGATATTTCATCCTTGCTATTATCTCATTAGGGCTGCTCTTTAAACAGAAAACAAAACAAAAAGCTATTGTCCCGTTTCTGTAAGAATACAAAACCTAACTCAGTGGCCTCTCTCAAAAGCCTGGTACACAACAGGCAAAACAACGGTCTATGGATTATAATGATGTAGCGAGACAAAGAGTTCAATCTCTAAGAACTCATCTCAGGAGGTCCAGGAGCCCCTTTTTTATATACACTGTATATACTGTGTTACACTGAAGTATGTTCTGCTTTTAACATGCAGCTCACAGATTTGTGGGGCATCTTCACTCACGTTAATCATTAAAAAGCACAATTCAACAAGTGACTAAACACAAGTCAGCCGACGGTTACCCGCACAGCAGTAACAGGATGCAGGAATGACCTCCTGGAAATGGCCGAGCTTCGCTGAAGAGAATGCTCCTGGAGAAACGGCAAACCAGTCTACTCCTGATTTACTTTTCACTGGGGTTTAAAGCTAAACAATGTCTCACCTCATCTCTGACCTTAAAAGTGGCCAAGAAAACATGAACACGTGCCCGTCTCTCTGGCACAAGCACGTTGTATTTTTCGTCTTCATTCTTAAGTCACGGGACAAATGGAAGGTAGAATGCAGGGCATAATGGTTAGGAGCCCACGTGCCGAATCACATCTCCCGGGCCCATACCCAGCCATATGAAAGCAGGCTAATTATTTAGTGTTTCTGTGTCTCAATTTCCTCTTCTGTTACGTGGGGAGAAAATACTGCCAACCTCAGAGAGCTTTTGTAAGGATTTAGTGAAATAAATGTTAGGCATGCCTGGCACACAGCCTACACCGTAGCTGGCCTTAAGAGTATGTGATTAGTATCTGTGACTATTAAAAATTTTCTGAGGGGGGAAAAAAAGGCACCAGTTCAAGGGAGAAAAAGAAGACACTGATTCCTGGCCTGACTCTAGTCCTCAAACTCACCAAGGACAATCAACAAGGCATATTCTGGGGCCCGGATTCTTCACCTGCGGAATAGACGGTCTCTCTTATTTTGCAAAAGAGTAAGTGATGGAATAAATTAGGAGAGAACTGAGCGCGACCGTGAATCACAGCTAAGGGATGGTACTCTACAGTACATACAAGAACAAAACAGAGAAAAAAGTGATGAGGGAGCCTGGGGCGGGCTGAGGACAAAATGCAAGCTAGCACCCCCCCCCATTCTGCCCCCTGCAGGTGGGATCTGTGTGATAGTCCTCAGGCTCTCCTGGTGACCAAGGACAAAGGACAGGAAAGAAAACAAACCGCTAACCGATAGAGATCACAGTCATACGGGACAGGAGTCTCCATCAGTTTACAAATATCTTAGTAAATACAAGAAAAAATCTTATCGACAGCATAATCTCCAGAAACCTGTAGACTCAGTTTCCTGGAGCCCCAACATCCCCCTCCGTAGTGATGTGGGGAACAAAGGCAGAAGGAAATGGAAGGTAACATCAAATTTCTTTATAAACCTGCAGCCCATGGACAAATACTGGAGACAAATACAGAGTAGAACATTTCTCCAGAACCCCCAACTGCTAATGCCTTGCTAGAAGGAAACAACCTTAGCTAGACTGGAGTCCTCTGTAGCATCCAAGTCCCTCTGGAGGCCTCCCTTTTGACTTTATCTCCCCATCTCCGGAGTATAAAACCAGCCATTCTTCACAACCCCAGTGCAGCTCTTCCTGACCACGGGTCCTGTCCCTGCTTTAATAAAATCACCTTTTTGCACCAAAGACGTCTTCAAGAATTTTCTTGGCCGTAGGCTCTGGATCACCCCACCATCGCCCAAAACCTCATCAAAAGCACAGCAGTAAAGAAAGTTTGAGAGTAGCTTCCTTATAGCAGGATGTGGGTCAAGAACCAGCACGTAAAAAGGAAAACAAAACAAAACAACCCAATAGTATCAGAAGCAAAGCCCGAGGAAGAAAAGTCCCAGGTTGTATTTACCAAGTGCGCGCGACTACACAACTATGGAACTAGCTGCCAGGGAGGGAGGAAAGGCGAAGGTGGGTGCTCAGAGGGGGCGCACTTCTATTAGGGAATGGTGGATCAAAGAATGCCCCCCTCCGTCTCCTTTCTGGTCGAACGCCCCAACACCTACGGCTGTGTCCCGCCGACACCTGATCAAAGGACAAATGAATGTGTGCTGGAAGCCGGAGGTCGCTAAGTCTTGAAGGGGTGCTGGGTCGGGGGCGGGCGAGGTGAGCGGAGTCCGAGGAAGGGCGGAGGCTCCGGGGCACAGAGGGAGGTGAGGGGAGCCCGGAGAGGAGCCGGGGCTCCGGAGACGGGGGGAGGTGAGGTGAGCCGATGGCTGGGGAAGACAAAGAGCGCGGAGGAACCCAGGCAGGGGGCCCCGCCCCGGGCCCGGGCTGTCACCTGCGACGTCGGGCGGCGGCAAGCCGGGGTGGTAGTGCTCCCACAGCCCCTGCAGGAAGGCGGCGCCGCTGTCCACGCAGCGGTGTTTGGAGCTGGTGACCAGCTGCAGGCGGCCGTAGTTCTCGAGGCTGAACAGGGCCGGGAAGAGGGAGGCCAGGCGCAGCGCCAGCTGTCGCATGTCCTGCCGTCCCTTCTCCACCAGCTGCCCGTCCATCCAGTCCGCGTACCACAGCGGCCAGTCGGCCAGCGCGGCGCCCAGGTCGCGGCCGCCGGCGGGGCCGGCGCGGCCGTCGCCGGACGGGCGGGCCTGCAGCAGGCCGTGCAGCTGCCGCAGTTTGCGGATCTGCTTGGCCGTGGGGTAGCGGGTGCCGTGGCGGATGAGGGCGACCAGCTGCACCGGCGTGCAGGCGTCCTCCAGCAGCTCGGGGTCCCTCCGCGGCGCCTCGGGGTCCGGCAGCAGCCCGGGGTTGGCATCCTCGTAGCGGGTCTTGGTGCCGAAGTAGGGGCTGAGCGCGGAGGCCGCGGGGTCGTCCGGCTCCAGGAGGGAGCAGCGCGAGAGCGACGAGAGCAGCGCCACAGCCAGGGCCGCGACCGGTGCCACGGAGACCTTGAGGAGGCGCGGGGGGCCACGGAGCATGGTGCGGCGCGGCCCGCGAGGGGCGACGTGCGGGCCGGGGTCGCAACTTCCGGCTCCGGCGGGCAGGGGGCGGGTCCGGACGGCGCTTCCGGCCTGCGCCCCCAGGATTCGCCGCGCGGCGCGGCGCGGGCGCGCGGGCGGGGAGCGCCGAGGGGCTCGGGGCGCCTGTGGCTCCGGTGGCGCCGGGACGGCCGCTCGCGGAGCTTCGGAGACCTGTGGCTGAGGGGCAGCCGGCGTCGGCTTGGCCTCCGGCGTGGGCGAGCTTCCGCGTAGCAGGCGCCTCCCAGGCTGACTCGAGGGCGCCCCCGCTCTTTGAATTTCTACGGCGGGAATGCGTCGGGACTGAGCCCGAGTCTCCCGAGGCTGACTCGTGCCCCCGCCCCGCCCCGTTCATCTGCGTGTCTGAAAACGTCGTGTTTGAACCACCCACGGCCAGGGCACCTGAGGCGGCTGTTCAAAAATGTAGCTCCCCGGGCCCCGCCCCAGCGTGCCTCCCGGAGCCCCAGGCTCTTCTCCGGTTGCAGTCTGAAAATAGCACACGGCGAGGCGCAAGGGGGACCCGAAAGAGGCTCTGTCCTGCAGGAAGTCTAATTCCCGAGCCTTTGGTGGTATTGGGACCTGGGCCAGAGGAGCTGACCTCAGCCAGACAGCACCCCGGGATTGTGCTCGTTGATACCAGAGGCTTACAGAGCAGAGACACAGCGGCCGTCATCTCCTGGGCGCCCTGAGTCACAGCCCAGCAGGTTGACTGCGTTACTAAGCGTGAGCTAACCTGCTATGTGGAGCAAACTCTGCGCCCATGTAATCCCATACTCCAGTCAGCGGCTGGGTTTGCTCATACGTTCTTGCTCAGAATCTTTGCTCCAAGAAAAGAGGAGAAATCATAAATCGGAACCACACTTTGGTTTCTCCATTTGAACACCATTTCGTGCGCTAGTTGGGAAAAGAATAAAGATTGAAGAAGTCCTACGGTGATGCGAATTGAAGGAAATTTGGATCCTGTGTTTGTAAGGTCGCTTTTCTTTCAAAGACGCTACCACGCTGCCCCTGGTAAGCCCGCGTCCGTCTTTACCTCTTTTCTCCTTGCGTAAGTGGCTCTCTGGTTCAGAGAGGTGTGCCTCTGAATGTTAGCCACTGAAGAAAATGGTGGAAAATCACCAATAGATTCTAACTTGGGACGCTGCACATTTTAAGACATTCGTAGCAGGAAGTCATCTTCACATGGACAGGTGTTCTTTTTTTGTTAGGCCATTTTGTAGAACGTCTGAATATTTGTGGCCACTGATCAAGAACTTGACTCAAATTAACATTTGGTGAACCTTTTCTTTGCGGACTTCCTAACCCTTACATTAAAAGCAAAAAAGTTCATCTACTTATTTTGAGAGCAAGGGGTGGGGAGCATGCGAGCAGGGAAGAGACAGAGAGAAAGAAAGAATCACAGGCAGGCTCCACACTGTCAGTGCAGAGCTGGGCTCAGGGCTCCATGTCACTAACGGTGAGATCATGACCTAAGCCAAAATCAAGAGTCAGATGCTTAATGGACTGAGCCATTCAGGCACCCCTAACCTTGACATTTTATAGGCTGAAATGCTTGATAATACTTCTAAGTGCATTCAGCAAGCACTTGTACCAGATGTATGTTGTTATATTTTGCTTAATATATGTGCCTAATAACGATTGCCTCCCATGACTGATCTTTAGATCTGTATGTGTATGTAACCACATACAGAACCGCTGGCACACATTCTTTTACACTAAATTTGTCCCCAGCTTGATTTTTTTCCTTAAATTAAAAAAATTTTTAAATGTTTATTTATTTTTGAGACAGAGTGGGGGAGGGGTGGGGCGGGGGGCAAGGAGAGAGAGGGAGACGCAGAATATGGGGCAGGCTCCAGGCTCTGAGCTGTCAGCACAGATCCTGACGTGGGGCTTGAACTCATGAACCGTGAGATCGTGATCTGAGCTGAAGTCAGAGGCTTACCGGACTGAGCCACCCAGGCCCCCCCAATTTTATTTTCCTTCTCATTCTCATTCTTCATCTGCTAGTGTTATGCTGATTTATATATTTGTTAAACCTATTCCTATCATTTTGATGTTATGACAAGGTAACAAATGATGAAATTAAGCAACGCCTTCATGGTTTTTGCTAGGAAAAAGCCAGAGGTAGTATGAAGAGGACAGTGAATATATGTAGAAGCTTTAGATCCAGACTCCAAGCTCGGCCCAGCATTAACTGAGTGATCTTGGGAAGTAACTCAAGTCCTCTGAGCCTTAGTTTCCTTATTTGAAAATTAGGAGTATTAGAACCTATATTGTGGGATTATTGTGCGAATCAGAGATGACATTTAAAATTCTTATAAGAGGGTGCTATAAATAGTATTTTTATCATTAATAATGTTCACCGATATTATGTATTATTATTCCTGCACTAAGATGCAGAACTCTCTAACAATTACAATGTATCACCTTACTTTTGAACATTAAAGTGAATGACTTTCAAAAGACATGCATCAAAGATCATTTCATAATTTTCTAATAATAAATATCTTCTCATCTTACTTAAAATGGGTTTCTTATTCTTAAAGCAGTGAGTAGCTTTTGAGAAGTTGTTTTTTTTTTTTGGCATTCTTTTTTTTTTACATCCAAGTTAGTTAGCATCTAGTGCAACAATGATTTCAGGAGGAGATTCCTTAGTGCCCTTTACCCATTTAGCCCATCCCCCCCCACACCCCCTCCAGTAACCCTCTGTTTGTTCTCCATATTTATGAATCTCTTCTGTTTTGTCCCCCTCCCTGTTTTATATTATTTTTGTTTTCCTTCCCTTATGTTCATCTGTTTTGTTTCTTAAAGTCCTCATATGAGTGAAGTCATATGATTTTTGTCTTTCTCTGACTAATTTCGGTTAGCATAATACCCCCTAGTTCCATCTACGTAGTTGCGAATGGCAAGATTTCATTCTTTTTGATTGCCGAGTAATACTCCATTATATATATATATATATATATATATATATATATATATATATATATATATATATATCACATTTTCTTTATCCAGTCATCCATCGATGGACATTTGGGCTCTTTCCACACTTTGGCTATTGTTGATAGTGCTGCTATAAACATGGGGGTGCATGTGTCCCTTCAAAACAGCACACCTGTATCCCGTGGAGAAATGCCTAGTTGTGCAATTGCTGGGTCGTAGGGTAGTTCTATTTTTAGTTTTTTGAGGACCCTCCATACTGGTTTCCAGAGTGTCTGCACCAGCTTGCATTCCCACCAACAATGCAAAAGAGATCCTCTTTCTCTGCATCCTCGCCAACATCTGTTGTTGCCTGAGTTGTTAATGTGAGCCATTCTGACAGGTGTGGTATCTCATTGTGGTTTGAATTTGTATTTCCCAGATGATGAACGATGTTGAGCATCTTTTCATGCATCTGTTAGCCATCTGGATGTCTTCTTTGGAGACTTGTCTCTTCATGTCTTTTGCCCATGTCTTCACTGGATTATTTGTTTTTTGGGTGTTGAATTTGATAAGTTCTTTATAGATTTTGGATACCCTTTATCTGATATGTCATTTGCAAATATCTTCTCCCGTTCTGTCGGTTGCCTTTTAGTTTTGCTGATTGTTTTCTCTGTGCAGAAGCTTTTTATCTTGATGAGGTCCCAATAGTTCATTTTTTGCCTTTGTTTCCCTTGCCTCTGGAGACGTGTTGAGTAAGAAGTTGCTGTGGCCAAGATCAAAGAGGTTTTTGCCTGCTTTCTCCTTGAGGATTTTGATGGTTTCCTGTCTTACATTTAGGTCTTTCATCCACTTTGAGTTTATTTTTGTGTATGGTGTAAGAAAGTGGTCCAGGTTCATTTTTTGCCTGTCACTGTTCAGTTTTCCCAGCACCACTTGCTGAAGAGACTGTCTTTATTCCACTGAATATTTTTCTTGCTTTGTCAAAGATTAGTTGGCCATATGCTTGTGGGTCCGTTTCTGGGTTCTCTATTTTGTTCCATTGATCTGAGTGTCTGTTTTTGTGCCAGTACCATACTGTCTTGATGATGACAGCTTTGTAGTATAGCTTGAAGTCTGGGATTGTGATGCCTCCTGCTTTGGTTTTCTTTTTCAAGATCCCTTTGGCTATTCGGGGTCTTTTCTGGTTCCATACAAATTTTAGGATTATTTGTTCTAGCTCTCTGAAGAATGCTGGTGTTACTTTGATAGGGATTGCATTGAATATGTAGATTGCTTTGGGTGGTATCGACATTTTAACAATATTTGTTCTTCCTATCCAGGAGCATGGAATCTTTTTCCATTTTTTTGTGTCTTCAATTTCTTTCATAAGCTTTCTATAGTTTTCAGTGTTTAGATTTTTCACCTCTTTGGTTATATTTATTCCTAGGTATTTTATGGGTTTTGGTGGATTGTAAATGGGATCGATTCCTTGATTTCTCTTTCTGTTGCTTCATTGCTGGTGTATAGGAATGCAACTGATTTCTGTGCATTGATTTTATATCAAGCAACTTTGCTGAATTCATGAATCAGTTCTAGCAGTCTTTTGGTGGAATCTTTAGGGTTTTCCATATAGAGTATCATGTCGTCTGTGAAGAGTGAAAGTTTGACCTCCTCCTGGCCGATTTGGATCCCTTTTATTTCTTTGTGTTGTCTGATTGCAGAGGCAAAGACTTCCAATACTATGTTGAATAACAGTGGCGAGAGTGGACATCCGTGTCTTGTTCCTGACCTTAGGGGGAAAGCTCTTAGTTTTTCCCCACTGAGGATGATATTAGCATTGGGTCTTTCTTATATGGCTTTTATGATCTCGAGGTATGCTCCTTCTATCCCTACTTTCTTGAGGGTTTTTATCAAGAAGGGATGTTGTACTTTGTCTACATCTACTGAGAGACTCATGTGATTCTTGTCCTTTCTTTTATTGATAATGATGAATCACGTTGATTGTTTTGTGGATATTGAACCAGCCCTGCATCCCAGGTATAAATCCCACTTGGTCGTGGTGAATAATTTTCTAATGTATTACTGGATCTGGTTGGCTAATATCTTATTGAGGATTCTTGCATCTGTGTTCATCAGGGAAATTGGTCTACAGTTCTCCTTTTTAGTGGGGTCTTTGTCTGGTTTTGGAATCAAGGTAATGCTGGCTTCATAGAAAGAGTTTGGAAGTTTTCCTTCCATTTCCATGTTTTGGAACAGCTTCAAGAGAATAGGTGTTAACTCTTCCTTAAATGTTTGGTAGAATTCCCCTGGAAATCCATCTGGCCCTGGACTCTTGTTTTTGGGGAGACTTTGATTACTAATTCTATTTCTTTACTGGTTATGGGTCTGTTCAGATTTTCTATTTCTTCTGTTTCAGTTTTGGTAGTGTATATGTATGGAGTTTGTCCATTTCTTCCAGATTGCCCATTTTATTGGCATATAATTTCTCATAATATTCTCTTATTATTGTTTAGGCAACAGGCCCTGCTCATCGTTTCATGTCTGTATGTTGGCTGCTCTTTGAGATAGTTGCCACCCGTACTCAGCTAGTACCCAGGAGTTTGCATGGTATAAAATGTGGCTGCCCCTTGGCAAAGACCGTGGATGGGTTGCCTTCTCTCCTATGGCGTTGTGAGCATGATAGCAATGTATTTGACAAATCTACCATAACACAAGAAGTTGAATGGAAAATTAATGGTTTGGGTTCCTTCAAGAGGTGACAGAGCATGGAACCAAGAGCACAGAGAACTTGATTTGGACTGAAACAAGAGGAGACCTTATTTTCCAAGAGAAGATTGGAAGGATGGACGCACAGGTTGATAAATTTTCTTGGTTTAGCAGGAGGGAATTGATGGATTTCAAGCTGATGGCCTCAGTTTCCTCAATGACTTAGGACGCAAGACTAAAGAGATGGGACAGTAGAATTTAGGTCTTCAGAATATGGAAATGGCTTGGATTTACAACTGAGAGGAATGGGAAACACAGAAATTTAGGTGGTCAGCTCTGGGAATCCAACAGAGCATAGAAGACTTGAATTGCTTGCGGTAGTGCAATTTTATCCAGAAGTGGACGTTGCCTGTTGTGTCTCCCAGAGTGGAAATGAAAAAATTTCAATTCTGTTGTTCTACATTATTCTAATTTGTCTTAGGCAGAACTTTTCTGGGACATCTGGATGACTCAGTGGGTTAAGTATCTGACTCTTGATTGCAGCTCAGGTCACGATCTCACAGTTCATGAGTTGGTTCAGGAGTTTGAGCCCCACATCAGGCTCTGCGCTGACAGCATGGAGCCTGCTTGAGGATCTCTTTCTCCCTTTCTGTCTGTTCTTCCCCACTCTCTTAATCTCTTTCTCTCTCAAAATAAATACATAAACTTAAAAAAATGTAGAGCTTTTCTAATCCATCCATTATATTAAAGAATACGGTATTTTTCCCAGATTATTCATAGGATTTCTAAAACAGTCATTCCACTTTTAAGATTGCATGATGTCAAATATAGTATTTTAAGTTACATCTATAATGCTTTTTTTGGGGCGCCTGGGTGGCGCAGTCGGTTAGGCGTCCGACTTCAGCCAGGTCACGATCTCGCGGTCCGTGAGTTCGAGCCCCGCGTCAGGCTCTGGGCTGATGGCTCGGAGCCTGGAGCCTGTTTCCCATTCTGTGTCTCCCTCTCTCTCTGCCCCTCCCCCGTTCATGCTCTGTCTCTCTCTGTCCCAAAAATAAATAAAAAACGTTGAAAAAAAATTAAAAAATTATAATGCTTTTTTTTTTTTTTTTTTTTTTTTAAATTTTTATTTTTGGGACAGAGAGAGACAGAGCATGAACGGGGGAGGGGCAGAGAGAGAGGGAGACACAGAATCGGAAACAGGCTCCAGGCTCCGAGCCATCAGCCCAGAGGCTGACGCGGGGCTCGAACTCACGGACCGCGAGATCGTGACCTGGCTGAAGTCGGACGCTTAACCGACTGCGCCACCCAGGCGCCCCACATCTATAATGCTTTTAAAAAAGGTTCCTAAAGAAGATGGCTTTCTGATGCAGAAACAATAAAGAAAGGAAAAGGGTAAATACTATGGGGGGAAGGGTAGACTGTCTGTGTAAGCATAGAAAGTATCGATTAAAAAAATGGTTTCTGGGGGCGCCTGGGTGGCTCAGTCAGTTAAGCGACTGACTCTTGGTTATGGCTCAGGTCCTGATCTCAGGGTTCATGAGTTCAAGCCTGCATCAGGCTCCGTGCTGACAGTGTGGAGCCTGCTTGGTATTCTCTCCCTCTCTCTGCCCCTCCTCCATTTGTGCTGTCTCTTCTGCTCTCAAAATACATAAATAAACTTAAAAAAAATTTAAACCGTGGTTTCTGAAATTAGGCTTTCTGGTTTTCAAATTCCAGGTGCATCACTTAATATCTGTGAGATCTGGAGCAAGTTAAACTGTTGCCTCAACTGAGCATACTATCTATATCATAGGGTTGTTGATAGGATTAAATGAAGCAGTTTATATAAAGATGTGCTATAGTTCCTGGCCCCAAATCAGTGTGTAATGTTTACTGAGCACAATTAAGATGTTTCTTATTGTCGATTTTCCTTTAGCCAAGTAAACTGACAATGGCCAGCTTGTCATAGATCTTTGTGATCTCACAACTACATTAAGCAACTAACTTCGTGCCTGTGCCAAGAAAGCTTTAACTCTAGTATCTTACTGCCCTGCTGTTTCACTTTTCCTTTCCTGGTCATTGATTTAGTGCTTATTTGTTTTTTATTGCAGTAGAAACAGCCAAGAGAAGAAGGGACCATATGTATGGATGGGGCTGGTACGATCCATGCTTCAACAGCAGTCCCTTCAACCTTGCTTGAATGTGGAGGTTCGATAGACCACCAGACTCCAGAGATAAACTACCTTGGCTTGAAAGGAACGCTATCATCACTGATAGCTGGCCACTATGTTGTTCGCCAGCATATGAAAGCTACGCTGAATTGTTTAACAACGTTGTGTTTCAACTGATGAGTAGAAAACTTCACTGAACCATGCACAATAATAGAGGTGACCTTTTATTTTACATTCTCTATTATACCTTGCTATGGGAGTTATTTTGCAGTGACAAACGTTCCCGTCTAGTGTCTTAACACATCTTAAGATTTTGATAGGATTTTGATCTTAAGAATTGAAGGAAATTCTTCCTTCCCATCGAATGTTGGTTCTAAATCCATTGAACTATTTTAAGTGTTTAAATTGCCAGTATTCTTTTTGTGCTTTGCTATTCACTTTCTGGTCCTGGTCTACAAGGATTTTCCTGTACATGCCAGTACTGTTGTTCAGAGACATCATTTCCTTGAGAAGTCCCCTCCAAAATGTCTTGTTATCCCATCACAAAGATGAATAATGTGTTCTAAATCCTGGTAAAAATTTCTCCTCTTCCTTGTGTTTTTCAAGTACAAGCATAGACAACGGCAATAATTTAAACATCTTATTTTTCCCCGAAATGTTAGCTTTCCAAAATTGGAAGATCTCTTTGAGTGATTAGATCTTTAAGATAATTGGTTAGCTGGCTTTAAAGCCATCGTTATTTCCTTATTCCCAAGAACAGAGAACTTTCAGAGAAAAGTTTATTAGTTCTTCTTTAATACATTAATAAGTTTCACGTTGTCTCACTGGCCCACACATGAACCAATCTTTCAGGTTTTGTCACTGTTTTCTTGTAACATAAACCCGTATTTCTTGGGTTGGGTTGCTTTGCCTATACTGTGTATCAGTAGGTGTTTCTAAGCTAGGAAAGCAGTGTAGGCATCTATGAACTCACATACTTGGTGGCAGCATTTTTAGTAAACAGGATAACTGCTCCAACTGAAGCAACCATTATTGTTCCATAAACAACACCCGTCATTCCCCCGCCTTTTTTGTCTTATATCTTGCACTGCCTTGTCTGATTCTGTACTCTAGGAGATAAAGCAGTTACTGCTAAATCATTCATTAGTTAATACCTTAGATGCAAGAGCCATGGTGAAAACTTGGTTGATCCTCAGATATTCATGCCTTGCATTAAGTAGACTGTCAGCAATTATTTGTTAAAAGGGTGTAAGTATGAATGAATAAATGACATAGAGCAGACAGTATGAGAAGGTGAAATGTGGTAATAATATTGCTTTGTATTTATGCAATGTAATTACGTTCCCAGCTATCCATGACATTGTGGATGTGGAAATCAAAACAAAGGTTAGGTGCCTTGTCTAAAGTCGTCTCATCTAACTAGTACTTAGTAGAACCAGTTCTGGAATGTTTCAGTGGAAAGAGCCATCTTTGTGTTTCTTTTCCTGACACCTACCCCATTCCTTCCAAATGAACAGTGACCTCAAAAAGTGTCATTTGTAGCTGGGGCTAAAAGTATAAATATTGCGTATAACGCTATAATAGTTACTATTAGTAAACCACTCAACATTCATTCTGCCTTTTTTCTTGGAATCAATGTGTGTACGTATTCACCTTCAAGGAAGGTCACTCTGTCCCCACTTAAGGGAAGAGTCCTGATTGGTTTAAACCAATCCTGGTAACTATATTGTTCTTGCCAGTTTTTGTTAAATAAAGAGCATGTCAGGCACCTGGGTGGCTTAGTCATTAGGTATCTGAATCTGACTTCAGCTCAGATCATGATCTCACAGTTTGAGAGTCTGAGTCCCTCATGGGGGTGATCTCGAGCCATGCTTTGGGTGAGCTCATGCCCCACTTCAGGTGAACCCTGCTTCTCTCTCCCTCCCTCTCTCTCTCTGCCTCTCATAGGATTCTGTCTTTCTCTCTCCCTCTTTTTCTCTGCCCCTCACTCACTTGTGCCCTCTCTCTCTCTCTTTAAAAAAAAAAAAAAAAAGAACATGTCACTCAATTCTAGGCACTGAGATATGAAGGACCATCTACTGAGCAGTTTCTGAGAAAGTTGTTTTGGTTCTAAAAAAGACGAGTGATGGGGCAACAAACACTCAACACTTTATAGGATCAGTGGATTGGAGATCCTAATGACTCAAAGGAGTATTGCAGTTGGCACAGTTCAATATTCTGGAAGGAAAGGAGATGGTATTCAGTGAATGAAATGCCTAAAATGGGTACTTCAAAGATGGTGGAGTACTTCTTATTGATTAAATGAGACAGTTTAGAGTATAAGATTAAGAAAACTTAGCCAAGGCAAGTTATAGAATACAATTCTTTTAGAATTAAGGAGATACAAACAAAGAAAAAAAAAACAGCACAAGAAATCCCGACTCAAAATTTTTCCTCCGGTTCCAAATTTCTGTTCCTGCAGGATTTAAGCCCCAGTAGATCCTCACCTTCTAAAAGTCTATGCACTTCTCCCTCTATGCACCTCAAATCCCCAGCTCACTCAACAACTATTCCATGAAACTTATTTAAAAAAATTTATTTTACACCAACATTTTGTTTTTGATAGATTGGACTGATGGTTCGCAAAGACGAAAGAGATGGACAGCACCGAGATGCCAATAATTTTAAATATAATCTTAAAAAAAAACTTCATTCTTAAAGTGAGTGAGAACAGTATACATAAGGAAGAGGCAACTGCCCTGGTCATTGTCACACCCGGATGTGATGACGGTACCTGCCGCGGGCATCTTGCAAGCAGACAGGAGCCAGTTTGCAGACAAGACCAGCACAGCAAGATGACATGGCCGAATGTGGACCCGAGTCCTTCGTGATACTGTGGAGCTGATCAAGTAACCCAGGAGTGTGCTTGCCGTGGGCGTCCTGGCATCTAAGGTAATACCCATCTTTACTGTTTAAACTACCCTTTGTCTCATTATTCTCCGCAGAAAGTCTCCTAATTGGTATAAGTGCCCATTAAGCCTCATTAGCCCCTTAGGTTAAACGTCCTGTTGTGCCTTTCTTGATCTTGCTGAAGTCACCTCTTGAGAATAAAAGCAAATCCCAGATGGTGACTTTCTGATCCCAGCTCCTTAGACTGAGGTCTCTCACTCAGAATGATCATGGTTCAGGAAGAAGCACAGGGAAGAAGAGGAGGTGTGGGCGGTGACGGTAATCTGGGTCAGACGAGGTGAAGTGTGAAGGCTAAGCAGGAGATACAATTGAACCTCAGAGAGAAGGCACCTCTCCCAAGCACAGCCCTAGAAAGCCAGTCCTAGGGACTTATGAGCCACATCTCTGGGGAGAGTGGTGGAATCCACGTTACCGTACTGGCATCACTTAGATCCGTGCTTTTCCCTCAAGGGGAGGAATCGTTGTTCATAGGATATCAGAGGACTCTTGTCATGCTTGTCTTCTTCAGAACGAGACCCAGTTATAAGGTGTTTCATGATGACATCACAGTCTAAAAATGAGAGGCTTGGTTTCAGTTTTTCCTGTAAATACCCAAGAGGCTCATGGCATTGGTCTCTCTCAGCTGGACACAAGTCTTAAGCGAATGGCCTAAACATCCAGTCTGGGGCTGTTCTCTCCCATGACCTTAATTAAACCTTTTTTGAACATCTTCATAAAGACATAGTAGTATTCTATTTGTTATATGAGAGCTGTTCATGTGGATTAAGCAGTGAATCTAACAAATAGGCTATTCTTTGTCTGATGGCACAGAGGTATTTATTTATTTTTATGTTTTAGGCATTTAAGGAAAAAATTAATTCCTGGATATGTTAAATTGAGTTTGAGGGAAAAAGTAACAATAATAAGGATTAGAGCAGAAATAGAGAATGCAAAAACAATAGAATCAATGAAACCAAAAACTGTTTCTTTGGAAAGATGAACAAATTGACAAACCTTTAGTTAGATTAAGAAAGTAAAAAAAGAATACTTAAACTACTAAAATCAGAAGTGAAAGAGGAGATATTACTACTGACTACGGCAATAAAAAAACAGCATAAGAGAATACTAGGAATAGCTGTATACCAAATAAATTGTATATCCTGGAGGAAATGGACAAATGCCTAGAAACACTCAAACTACCAAAACTGGCTCAAGAAGAGATAGAAAATCGGAAAAGACCTTTAATAAGAAGATTAGATCAACAATCAAAAATCTCCCAACAAAAAACCAAAACCAAAAGCAAAACAGAACAAAAAAGTCTCCCAACAAAGAAAGGCCTATTAAATGAATAGAAGAGGAAAAAATACTTCTCAATTCCTTCCTTGAGGCTGGCATTACCCTGATATCAAAGTCTGACAAGACACTACAAGAAAAGAAAACTACAGACCACTATCCTTTACAAATATAGACACCAAAATCCTCAACAGATGCTAGCAAATGAAATTCAGCAGCATATAAAAAGGATTATACACCACAGCCAAGGGGGGATTTAGGCAATAGTGGTTCAGCATACAAAATCAATCACTACATTAATAGAATGAAGGTTGGGGAGAGCCACATGGTCATCTCAATTGATGTGGAAAAAGCACTTGAGGCGTCTGGTTGGCTCAGTCGGTTGAGCGTCTGACTTGAGCTCGGGTCATGATCTCACAGTTTTGGGTTCCAGCCCTGCATGGGGCTCTGTGCTGACAGCTCGGAACCTGGAGCCTGCTTCTGATTCTGTGTCTCCCTCTCTCTCTGCCCCTCCCCCACTCATGCTCTGTCTCTCTCTCTCTCTCTCTCTCTCTCTCTCTCTGTCTCTCTCTCAAAAAAAAATGTTAAAAGAAAAAGCACTTGATAACATCCAACATCCCTTCATGATACAAATATTCAATAAACTAGGAATAGAAGAGAACCTTCTCAGCATGATAAAGGCTATATATAAAAAACCTACAGCTAACATCATACCCAATGGGAAAGGATAGAAAGCTTTTCCTCTAATCCTGGGAACAAGACAAGAATGCCTGTTTTTGCCACTTCTGTTCAACATAGAGTTGGCAGTTCCAGAGCAATTAGACAAGAAAAAAGAAATAAAGTACACCCAAATTGGAAATGAAGAAGAAAAACTGCCTATATGACAGATTACGTAAATGTAGAAAACATTAAGAATTCATGCAAATATGCATACATACTCCCCCACATACTCCTTTTAGAGCTAATTAATGAATTCAGCAAAATTGAAGGCTACAAAATGACACAAAAATCAACTGAATTTTTATATACTAGCAATGGAAAATCTGAAAAGGAAATTAAGACAATTCCATTTGCAATAACAGCCAAAAGAATGAAATACTTAGGAATAAATTTAACCAATGAGAGGCACAAAACTTCTATACTGAAAACTATAAAACATTGCTTAAAGAATTAGAGAAACCGATGGGGTTAAGATTGCAAAGCAGCATGGAGCCTTTAAGTTTGTCTTATTCCTGAAACTCAGCTAGATCACCACCAAATCACTTTGAACACATAGGAAATTGATCTGAGGATTAAAACAACAGTCTGCATAGCGTGAGCTGCAGAACTCGGTACGTACACAGTGTGGAGAGGTAAACTGAGGGAGGCAAAAGTCATGGAAGATAGGGAGCTATATTCACAGAGAGAGAAAGAGAAAGGGAGAGAGTGAGGCGTATGGAGATCATTCAAAAAAACACCATCCCCCCCCCTCCCAAAAGTAGCTGGAGAGAAAGAGTGAAAACACTCACAGGGGACTGAACAAGAAATCTATTCCAAAACCACTGATGGGAAGAAAGGAGAGAGTTTCCATACCACCAGGATTCTACAAACAGTGGAACACAGAGTCTGAAGTTTTGGAGCTCAGTGCCTGGTGCTGTTCTAGTGAGGAAGTAGGGTGAATCCCCAGGAGCAGGCAGCAGGGTCTAAGAGGTCCATGTGCCACACAGGAGAAGTGGTTCCCCTGCTAGGAGGGCATTTGGTAGAGGCCCTATGGCCTCCCCGCAGGCAAAGGTTCTAGCGGACCCTGGAGAGTACCCACGTTTGCTGGTATTGGGACAAAGACACCAGAGTGTGGTGAAACCTGGCGCTGGCTGGGTATTGTGGTTTGCCATTAATCTCTGCCACTGCAGGATCCCACAAATGTTTTCTGGGGCAAGCTTGCACCGGCCATTGCTCAGTAATACCCTCCCCCAGAGAGTTGGGGGTCCAACCCACAGGAGTCTCTGAAGTGTGGGGTTTTGAAACACAACCCGATCTGAGACAAAACTCTTGAGGGAAGTGCTCCCTGGCAGGGGGATGGCTTGGACATAGGGTAAGGGCGGGAGTGGATGGAAGCCTGAGACAAAGGAGGGATGTGTGATTGCGGGTCAATGAGACCACAAAGTTCCTGTGCCAGAGGCAGGGGAACCGGGTGAAGCCATTTCCACCTTTCCAGTGCATGCACATACATGCCACACTGATTCCACCCCAGTAAGCTAAGCAGTGCCACCCAGTGGAGAACAGAGCTGTTACACCAAATTGTGCCTAACTGCACCCTCCAAGCACATCCCACACAAGACCAGCACAAATCACTCCACCTGCTTAGTATGCGGACTATAGAGGGCTTCATAGTGTCAGTTTTAGGGGAAACTGGATGTAACTTCATTTGGGTTTCATTCTGTTTGCTGGTTAGCTTACTTGTTTGTTTCCTTTGCTTTTGTTTTTGCTTAAATTGTTTTCTTCTTTCTTTTCTTTTTCTTTCTTGAATATAGAAAGAAAATTTTGTTTTTATTTTTTAATTTTTTTAAGTTTTTTATTATATTTCATTTTCTTTTTTTATTTTATTCTGTTTTATTATATACATTTTAAAAAATTTCTTACCCTTTTTTTCTTTCCTTTCCCTTTGTACTCTGTTCTATCAAACTTCTTTCAACAAGCAGACTAAACCACACCTAGGATCTAGCCTCCTTTATTTGATTTTTTGTGTTTTTTTTATTTAAAATTTTCTTTTTATTAATGTTTTTCTTCCCCTCAAATGACAAAATGAAGGAATTCACTCCAAAAGAAAGAACAGGAAGAAATGACAGCCAGGGACTTAACACAGACATAAGTAAGATGTCTGAACTAGAACTTAAAACCATGATAATAAGAATACTAGCTGGGGTTGAAAAAAAGCAAAGAAGACACCAGAGAATCCCTTTCGGCGGAGATAAAAATAAAATCTAGATAGGCAGAAATTAAAAAGGCTATAATCAAGATGCAATCTCAAATGTATGCCACGATGGCAAAGATGGATGAAGCAGAGCAGGGAATCAGCGATATAGAAGATAAAATTATGGAAAATAATGAAGCAGAAAAAAAACAAAGGCAAAGGATCACGATATGAGACTTAGAGAACTCAGTGACTTATTAAAAAGGAATAATATCTGAATCAAAGGAGTCCCAGAAGATGAAGAGAAATAAAAGGGGACAGGAGGTTTATGTGAGCAAAGTATAGCAGAAAACTTCCCTAATCTGGGGAAGGACACAGACATCAAGATCCAAGAAGCACAGAGAACTCCCATTAGATTCAATAAAAACCAAACATCACCAATGCATATCATAGTCAAATTCACAAAATACACAGACAAGGAAAGAATGATGAAAGCAGCAAGGGGGGAAAAAGTCCTTAATGTATGAGGGAAAACAGATCAGGTTTGCAGCAGACCTATCCACAGAAACTTGGCAGGCCAGAGAGGAGTGGCAGGATATATTCAACATGCTGAATTAGAAAAATATGCAGCCAAGAATTCTTTATACAGCAAGGCTGTCATTCAAAATAGAAGGAGAGAAAAAGAGTTTCCCAGGCAAACAAAACTAAAGGAGTTTGTGACCACTAAACCGGCCCTGTAAGAAATTTTAAGGGGGACTTTTTGAGTAGAGAAAAGATAAAATGAGAAAGAGCAATAGCAACAAAGTCCAGAAAGGACCAGAGAACACCACCAGAAACACCCGACTCGACAGGCAACACCGTGGCACTAAGTTCATATCTTTCAGTACTCACCCTAAATGTCAGTGGACTTAAATGTTCCAATCAAAAGACATAGAGTATCAGAATGGATAAAAAATCAAGTACCATCTACATGCTGCTTACAAGAGACTCATTTTAGACCTAAAGACACCTGCAGATTGAAAGTAAGGGGATGGAGAACCATCTATCATGACAATGGTTGTCAAAGAAAAGCTGGAGTAGCCATACTTATATCAGACAAACTAGATTTTAAAGTAAAGATTGTAACAATAAATGAAGAAGGTCATTATATCATAATTAAGGTGTCTATCCACCAAGAAGATGTAACAGTTGTAAATATTTATGCCGCCAATGTGGGATCACACAAATATATAAGCCAATTAAACACAAACATAAAGAAAGTCATTGATGATAATATCATAATAGTAGGGGACTTTAAGACACCACTTACAACAGTGGACAGATCATCGAAGCAGAAAATCAACAAGGAAACATTCTCTTTGAATGGCACGCTGAACTGGATGGACTTAACAGATATGTTCAGAACGTTTCATCCTAAAGCACCAAGTACACATTCTTCTTAAGTGTACATGAAACATTCTCCAGAACAGATCACAAAATGGGTCACAAATCAGCTCTGAACACGTACAAAAAGATCGAGATCATACCTTGCATATTTTCAGACCACAACCCAGAAATGGACCCACAAACATATTGGCAAACTAATCTTTCATAAAGCAGAAAATAATATCCAATGGAAAAAAAGACAGTCTCTTCAGTAGATGGTGTTGGGAAAACTGGACAGCAATATACAGAAGAATGAACCTGGACCACTTTTTACACCATACACAAAAATAAGCTCCAAATGGATGAAAGACCTAATTGGAGACAGGAAACCATAAAAATCCTAGATGAGAAAACAGGCAACAACCTCTTTGACCTCAGCCGCAGCAACTTCTTACTTGACATGTCTCCAGAGGCAAGAGAAAAATAAATTAGAGGCAAAAGCAAAAAATAAACTATTGGGACCCATCGAGATAAAAACTTCTGCACAGTGAAGGAAACAACGGACAAGAATGGGAGAAGGCAGCCGACAGAATGGGAGAAGATGTTTGCAAATGACATATCAGATAAAGGGTTAGTATCCAAAATCAATAAGAAACTTATCAAACTCAACACCAAAAAACCCAAATAATCCAGTGAAGAAATGGGCAAAAGACATGAATAGACACTTTTCCAAAGAAGAAATCCAGATGGCCAACAGACACATGAAAATATGCTCAACATCACTCATCATCAGGGAAATACAAATCGAAACCACAACGAGATACCACCTCATACCTGTCAGAATGGCTAAAGTTAACTCAGGCAACAACAGGTGTAGGCAAAGATGTGGAGAAAGAGGAACCCTTTTGCACTGTTGGTGGGCATGCAAACTGGTGCAGCCACTCTGGAAAATAATATGGAGGTTCCTCAAAAAGTTAAAAATGGAACTATGCTACAACCCAGCAATTGTACTTCTAGGTATTTATCCAAGAGATACAGGAATGCTGTTTTGAAGGGACACGTGCACCCCAATGTTTACAGCAGCACTGTTGACAACAGCCAAAGTATGGAAAGAGCCCAAATGTCCATCAATAGATGAGTGGATAAAGAGTATGTGGTATATATACACAATGGGATATTACTTGGTGGTCAACAAGAATGAAATCCCTTCATTTGCGACAACATGAATGGAACTAGAGTGTATTATGCTAAGCAAAATAAGTCAGAGAAATACAAATATATGATTTCACTCATATGTGGAACTTAAGAAACAAAATAGATGAACATAGGGGAAGGGAAACAAAAATAAGATAAAAACAGAGACAAACCATGAGAAACTCTTAAATGCAGAGAACTGAGGATTGCTAGTGGGGTGTTGGGTGGGGGGATGGTCTGAATGGGCGATGGACATTGAGGAGGGCACTTGTTGGGATGAGCACTGGGTGTTGTACGTAAGTGATGAATCATTAAATTCTATTCCTGAAATATGTTAACTAACTTGGATTTAAATTTTACAAAAATAATAAAGTAAAAAAAAAAAACTAGAGAAACCTAAATAAATGGAAAGGCATCATGTGTTCATAGATTTGGGAGACTTAGTATTGTTAAGATGACAATATTACCCAGAGTGATATGCATATTTGGTGCAATCACTATCAAAGTCCCAACAATCCTTTTGCAGAAATGGAGAAGCCTGTCCTAAATTCTGGGTCAAGGGACCCAGAATAGCCAAAACAATCTGAAAAAGAACAGAGTTATAGCACTCACACTTCCTAGTATCAATACTTACTACAAAGCTATCATACTCCAAACCATGTGACCCTGGCGTAAGGAAGACATACAAACCAATGGACTCGAGAGAACTGAGAACTCAGAAATAACCCTCAAATCTATGATCAATTGATTTTTTGGAAAGTAGCTAAGACCATTCAGTGAGGAAAGGACAGTCCTTTACCAAATGGTGCTGGGGTATCCACATTCAAAAGTATGAAGTTGGACCCTTTCTTTGCACCATGTACAAATATGAACTCAAAATGGATCAAAGACCTAAATTTAAAAGCTATAAAATTTAAAAATTAAACACTATAAAACTCTTAGAGAAAAAACATAGGAAAAAGTCTTTATGAACTGAGGTTTGGCAATGGTTTCTTAAATATGAAACCAAAATTACAAGTGACAAAGAATAGATAATTTGGACTTCGTCAAAATTAAAAACTTTTGTACAAAAAGAGCACCTTTAAGAGAATAAAAAGACAACCCGTTGAATGGGAGAAAATACTTGCTACCCCTAACCCTAAGGGACAAATATCCAAAATATGTAGAGAATCCTTTAACTCAACAAGAATACAAAGGACTTAATTTTTTAAATGGGCAAAGGACTTGCATAGACATTTCCCTCCCAAAAGATATACAGATGGCCAATAAGCATGTGAAAAGATGCAAATCAAAACCACAATGAGATATCACTTCACACCTGTTAGAATGGCTAAAATTAACACAAAGTAGGGTTGGTTAAAATGTGGAGAAAGTAGAGCTCTAGTCCATCACTTGTGGGTGTGGGGAAATAGGTTTGAGAATTCCTTATACTTACATAAATGTGTTAAGAAAGTTTAGGGCAGAAAGTCACTGCCACAAGGTGAAAGTGCCCGAGGTTACCTAGCGAGATGTTGTAATGGGATCATGGGTAACCTGTTATATCACCTGCAGGAAATTACTTTCCATCTGATGCCAATATACTATTGTGCTTTGATCACAAACTCCTCTTGCCCCCCAGATCCTTTGCTTCCTACACACACAAGTTAATGATTACTGTCTGATTGTTTTCTGAACGTTCACCACGTGTGTAAGGTCTTGTTTTCTTCACATTCACCACATGGGTAATATCTTGAGAGCCCAATAAATACCGAGATGAAACCCCTCTTCAGGGCTCTTGTCTCCTCCTGGACATTAGCCTCTGTCATATTCAATTCTGCATCTATTCTCTTGATGGACAAGAGAGAACTCCAGACTCATGGTCTGTGACAGTGGGAATGTGAAATGGAACAGCTGCTGTGGAAAACAGTTTGGCAATTCCTCAAAAAGTTAAACATAGGATTACCTTATCATCCAGCAATTCCATTCCTAGGTATGTATCCAGAAACAAGGACTTAAACCGATACTGACATAACAATATTCATAGCAGCATTAGTCATAAGAGTCAAAAGGGGAAAACAACCCAAATGTCATCAACAGATAGATGGGTAAACAAATGTGGTATTATATATACAACAGAATATTCAGCAATAAAAAGAACAAAGTACTTACACATGCTACAACATATTGGATCCTGAAAACATTATGTTAAATAAAACAAACTAGAAGGAAAGGACAACTATCATAATGTACCACTTAAATATCTAAAACAGGCAAATTCATAGAGACAGAAGTAGATTCAAGATTTCTAGGGGCTGGGAGGAGGAGGGAATGGCAGTTAGTGTTTAATGGGTACAGGGTTTCTGTTTGGGGCGATGAGAGGGTTTTAGAGATAGATAGTGGTGATGGTTACACGACATTGTAAGTAATAATAATAATAATGCCATTAAATTGTACACTTAAAAATGTTTAAAATGGCAAAATTTATGTTTTGTATATATATAGAGAGACATATACATTTTCTGATATATATAGAAACATATACATTTTCTTACAATATCGATTATATATATATATATATATATAATCACAATAAAAAAAGTTTGGGGATGCCTCGGTAGCTCAGTTGGTTAAGCATCTGACTTCGGCTCAGGTCATGATCTCACGGCTCGTGAGTTCGAGCCCTGTGTCAGGCTTTGTGCCAACAGCTCAGAGCCTGGAGCCTGCTTCATATTCTGTTTCCCTCTCTCTCTATCTCTTCCCCAGTCATGCTCTCTCTCTTGTCTCTCAAAAATAAACAAACATTAAAAAAAAAAAAAAGCTTGTCTTTCAAGTTGGTGAGTACATTGTTTGGGAGTACGAAATAACTCACCCAGAGGATAAATATCATAATAGCTGTTTGCTTCTCGATTTAGCCTGATTACACAGAATACATATTTGCCGTGAAATTGTAGTATGCTATTGTATCAAAACATTGATAATTAACCAAAATAGAAAAAATATATTGAATCAGCAATGGCATTATTTTTATCAACTGGTTGCATCTAAAGAAAAGCAAACTTTATTAGTGAAAAATGAGAAAATAGAAAGTTTTGTGTATATTCTGGGGAAATTTAAGGGCAGTTTCCAGAAGGTTAAATAGCCTGATTTATTTTATTTTATTTTATTTTATTTTATTTTATTTTATTTTATTTTATTTTATTATAATTTACTTATTTTTTAAATTTACATCCAAGTTAGCATATAGTGCAACAGTGATTTCAGGAGTAGATTCCTTAATGTCCCTTACCCATTTAGCCCATCCCCTCTCTCACAACCCCTCCAGCAACTCTCTGTTTATTCTCTATATTTAGAGTCTCTTATGCTTTGTCTCCTTTTTTTATATAATTTTTGCTTCCTTTCCCTTATGTTCATCTGTTTTGTACCTTAAATTCCTCCTATGAGTGAAGTCATATGATATTTCTGTTTCTCTAACTTTGCTCATTGTAATACCCTCTAGTTTCATCCATGTAGTTGCAAATGGCAAGATTTCATTCTTTTTGGTTGCCGAGTAATACTCCATTGTGTGTATATATATGTATGTACACATATATATGTATATGTATATGTATATGTATATATATATGTATATATATATATATATATGCATGCCATGTCTTCTTTGTCCATTCATCCATCGATGGACATTTGGGCTCTTTCCATACTTTGGCTATTGTCGATAGTGCTGCTGTAAACACTGGGGTACGTGTGAAATGGCCCGATTATTTTAAATGACTGTGATAGTCTAAATAATAGCCCCAATCATATCCACATCCAAATCCCCGGAACCTGTAAATATGTTACCTTACACGGCAAGAGGGACTTTGCAGTTGTGGTTAAGTTAAGGGAAGATTGTCCTGAATTATCTGGTGTAACCAGGTAATCACAAGGGTCCTTCTAAGTGGAGGCAGGAGGGTCAGAGTGAAGAAAGATGAGATGAGACAACGGCCATGGCAGAGAAGGTGATGTGATGGCAGACACAGAGGCCAGAGTGATGCGGGGCCACACGCCAAGGAATGTGGGTGGCCTCTAGAAGCCAGCCAGAAACAGGCAAGGAAGTGGGTCCTCCCTCTAGAACCTCCGCAAGGAAAGCTGCCCGTGGATCCATTTACGCTTCTGATCCCTAGACCTGTACGATAATAAACTTGTGTTATTTTAAGCCACTAAGTGTGTCATAATTTGTTACAGCAGCCACACGATTAGTACGAGGACAGATTTTACTTCCAAAGTCATTGTTGCTTTTTCAAGGAACAGTTTTATCACAAGCACAATTTTTATATCACTCAGTTAAGATCATGGGTTTAGGAAGGACTGTTACCCTTGTTGAAGATAGTCCTGGAGATAATTCTACCATTTACAGTGCATTTGCCAACAAAGCATTGTGCTAAAAGCTTTGCATGCTTTATTTTAAAAGTCCTTACCACCTTTTCAGGTAGGTACTATTATCTCCTCTTATAGATGAGAAAAAAGTCTCTCACAAGGTAAAATTATTTAAGATCATACAGTAGTGGTGTAACTGAGCGTGCACTGAAAGAGAATAGACAGGAGCTCAGCTTTTTCTGCTTCTGGTGTGGATTAAAGACAGTTGTTACCAGTAAGGGAATGGAAGTCTGGGAGAAGAGAGAGAAAATGGAAAGAGATGTTGGGCTGGGCAGTTCCATGAATTCAGCATAGCATGGCTGTGGTTCACACGGGGAGATTAGGAAAGCAGGAAGCAACCAGCCCTATGTTGGGCATTTGAAAGTCAAATATTCACATACCTTAGATGTTCTCGAAAGATCCATTTTCTTACAATTTCTAGAAATAGAATGTTCTTGGTATTAAAACTACATAATGACATCGTTACATGGTACATTAGGCACAAGTGTTATTTGTTGAAGCTTTTTGTAATTGTTGCTGTTCATGTAATTGGAATATATATGTTTTGCAAACAACAGAAAACCTAGAGGACCTTCTTTGTTGTTGTTTTTTTTAGTGTAATTAATTGTCAAATTGGCTAACATACAGTGTGTACAGTGTGCTCTTGGTTTTGGAGGTATATTCCCGTGGTTCATTGCTTACATGCAACATCCAGTGCTCATCCCAACAAGTGCTGTCCTCAGTGCCTGTCATCCATTTTCCCTTCTCCCCCACCCCTCCATCCACCCTCAGTTTGTTCTCTGTATCTAAGAGTCTCTTATGGTTTGCCTCCCTCCCTCTCTGTAACGATTATTCCCCTTCCCCTCCCCCATGGTCTTCTGTTAAGTTTCTCAAGATCCATATATGATTGAAAACATGTGATATCTGTCTTTCTCCAACTGACTTATTTCACTTAGCATAATACCTTCCACTTCCATCCACAATGCTGCAAATGGCATGATTTCATTCTTTCTCACTGCCAAGTAGTATTCCATTGTATGTATAAACCACATCTTCTTTATCCATTTATCAGTTGATGGACATTTGATAGTTCTGCTATAAACATTGGGGTACATGTGCCCCTATGAATCAGCAATCCTGTATTCTTTGGATAAATTCCTAGTAGTGCCATTATTGGGTTGTAGGGTAGACCTATTTTTAATTTTTTGAGGAACCTTCACACTGTTTTTCAGAGCGGCTGCACCAGCTTGTATTCCCACCAACAATGCAAGAGGGTTCCCGTTTCTACACACCCTCACCAACATTTGTTTTTTCCTGAATTGTTAATTTTAGCCACTCTCACTGGTGTGAGGTAGTATCTCAATGTGGTTTTGATTTGTATTTCCCTGATGAGGAGTGTCATTGAGCATCTTTTCATGTGTCTGTTGGCATCTAGATGTCTTCTTTGGAAGTTTCTATACATGTCTTCTGCCCATTTCTTCACTGGATTATTTGTTTTTCAGGTGTTGAGTTTGGTAAGTTCTTTATAGATTTTGGATATGAACCCTTTATCTAATACATCATTTGCAAATATCTTTTCCCCTTCCATCGGTTGCCTTTTAGTATTGTTGATTGTTTCCTTTGCAGTGCAGAAGCTTTTTATCTTGATGAGATCCCAATAGTTCATTTTTGCTTTTAATTCCCTTGCCTCTGGAGACATGTTGAATAAGAAATTGCTGCGGCTGAGGTCAAAGAGGTTGTTGCCTGCTTTCTCCTCTAGGGTTTTGATGGTTTCCTGTCTCACATATCCATTTTGAGTTTATTTTTGTGTATGGTGTAAGAAAAGTGGTCTAGTTTCATTTTACTGCATGTTGCTGTCCAGTTCTCTCAACACCATTTGCTAAAGAGACTGTCTTTTTTTTCCATTGGATACTCTTTCCTGCTTTGTCAAAGATGAGTTGGCCATACATTTGTGGGTCCAATTCTGGGTTCTCTATTCTATTCCATTGGTCTCTGTGTCTGTTTTTGTGCCAATACCATGCTGTATTAATGACTACAGTGTTGTAGTAGAGGCTAAAGTCTGGGATTGTGATGCCCCCGCTTTGGTTTTCTTCTTCAATATTAATTTGGTTATTCGGGGTCTTTTGTGGTTCCATACAAATTTTAGGATTGTTTATTCTAGCTTTGAGAAGAATGTTGGTGCAATTTTGATTGGTATTACATTGAATGTGTAGATTGCTTTGGGTAGTATTGACATTTTAACAATATCTATTCTTCTAATCCATGAGCATGGAATGTTTTTCCATTTCTTTGTGTCTTCTTCAGTTTCCTTCATAAGTTTTCTATAGTTTTCAGCATACAGATCTTTTACATCTTTGGTTAAGTTTATTCCCAGGTATTTTATGGTTTTTGGTACAATTGTAAATGAGACTGATTTCTTGATTTCTCTATTTGTTGCTTCATTATTGGTGTTTAGAAATGCAACCAATTTCTGTACATAGATTTTGTACCCTGCGACTTCGCTGAATTCATGTATCGGTTCTAGCAGACTTTTGGTGGAGTCTTTTGGGTTTTCCATGTAGAGTATCACGTCCTCTGGAAAAAGTGAAACTTTGACTTCATCTTTGCCAATTTCGATGCCATTTATTTCATTTTGTTGTCTGATTGCTGATGCTAGGAATTCCAACACTATGTTAAACAACAGTGGTGAGAGTGGACATCCCTGTTGTGTTTCTGATCTCAGGGGGAAAGCTGTCCATTTTTCCCCATGAAGATGTTATTAGCTGTGGACTTTTCATAAATGGCTTTTATAATGTTTAAGTATGTTCCTTCTATCCCGACTTTCTATCCCGTTTTTATTAAGAAAGGATGCTGTGTTTTGTCAAATGCTTTTTCTGAATCTATTGACAGGATCATATGGTTCTTATCTGTTCTTTTATTAATGTGATGTATCACATTGATTGATTTGCAAATATTGAACCAGCCCTGCAGCCCAGGAATGAATCCCACTTGATCATGGTGAATAATTCTTTTTACATGCTGTTAAATTTGATTTGCTACTGTCTTGTTGAGAATTTTTGCATCCATTGCATCAGGGGTATTGGCCTGTAATTCTCCTTTTTGTGGAGTCTCTGTCTGATTTCGGAATCAAGGTAATGCTGACCTTGTAGAATGAGTTTGGAAGTTTTCCATCTGTTTCTATTTTTTGTAGCAGCTTGAGAAGGATAGGTATTAACTCTACTTTAAATGTCTGGTAGAATTCTCCTGGGAAGTCATCTGACCTAGGACTCTTATTTGTTGGGAGATTTTGATAACTGATTCAATTTCTTCACTAGTTATGGGTCTGTTCAAATTTTCTATTTCTTCCCATTTGAGTTTTGGTAGTGTGTGGGTGTCTAGGAATTTGTCCATTTCTTCCAGGTTGTCCAGTTTGTTGGCATATAATTTTTCATAGTATTATCTGATAATTGCTTGTATTTCTGAAGGATTGGTTGTGGTAAGCCCATTTTTATTCATGATTTTATGTGTTTGGGTTAGAGGATATTCTTGGAAGTGAGAAGCAGTGATGCTTATAATGCTGCTTTATATATGAATACAATGAAACATTTTTTAAGAAATTCAAAAATTTTAAAGAGAGTGGATAAAAAATATTTGATGATTTGGGATGTAGATGAGGGATGGCTGGCTGCACGTGCACACACACATATATATATATGTATGTATATGTATATATATATGTATGTATATGTATATATGTATGTATGCATTTTCTAAATTTTATTTTTTTTAATTTGTATTCAAATTAATTAGCATATAGTGCAACAATGATTTCAGGAGTAGATTCCTTAATGCCCCTTACCCATTTAGCACATTCCCCCCTCCCACAACCCCTCCAGTAACCCTCTGTTCTCCATATTTAAGAGTCTCTTATGTTTTGTCCCCTTTCCTGTTTTTATATTATTTTTGCTTCCCTTTCCTTATGTTCATCTGTTTTGTCTCTTAAAGTCTTCATGTGAGTGAAGTCATATGATATATATAAAGACATATGTCTTTCTCTGACTAATTTCACTTAGCATAATACCATCCACATAGTTGCAAATGGCACGATTTTATTCTTTTTGATTGCCGAGTAATACTCCATTGTATATCTATATTACATCTTCTTTATCCATTCATCCATCGATAGACACTTGGGCTCTTTCCATACTTTGGCTATTGTTGATAGTGCTGCTATAAATATTGGGGTGCATATGTCCTTTGAAACAGCACACCTGTATCCCTTGGATAAATACCTAATAGTGCAGTTGCTGGGATGTAGGGTAGTTCTATTTTTAATTTTTTGAGGAACCTCCATACTGTTTTCCAGAGTGGCTGCACCGGCTTGCATTCCCACCAACAATGCAAAAGAGATCCTCTCTCTCCACATCCTCGCCAACATCTGTTGTTACCTGAGTTGTTAATGTGAACCATTCTGACAGGAGTAAGGTGGTATCTCATTGTGGTTTTGATTTGCATTTCCCTGATGATGAGTGATGTTGAGCATTTTTTCATGTGTCGGTTGGCCATCTGGATGTCTTCTTTGGAGAAGTGTCTATTCATGTCTTTTGCCCATTGCTTCACTGGATTATTTGTTTTTTGGGTGTTGAGTTTGATAAGTTCTTTATAGATTTTGGATACTAACCCTTTATCTAATATGTTGTTTGCAAATATCTTCTCCCATTCTGTCAGTTGCCTTTTAGTTTTGCTGATTGTTTCCTTCGCTGTGCAGAAGCTTTTTATTTTGATGAGGTCCCGATAGTTCATTTTTGCTTTTGTTTCCCTTTCCTCCGGAGACACGTTGAGTAAGAAGTTGCTGTGACCACGATCAAAGAGGTTTTTGCCTGCTTTCTCCTCAAGGATTTTGATGGCTTCCCGTCTTACATTTAGGTCTTTCATCCATTTTGAGTTTATTTTTTTGTGTATGGTGTAAGAAAGTGGTCCAGGTTCATTCTTCTGCATGTCGCTGTCCAGTTTTCCAGCACCACTTGCTGAAGAGACTGTCTTTATTCCATTGGATATTCCTTCCTGCTTTGTCAAAGATTAGTTGGCCATACATTTGTGGGTCCATTTCTAGGTTCTGTATTCTGCTCCATTGATCTGAGTGTCTCTTCTTATGCCATGTTTGTTTGTTTGTTTGTTTTAAAGAAAAAGGCCCTTTCTTTCTTGATTCTTAAAGTTTGGACTGTTGACTCCAATGGAGTTTCTGCCCTCAGGTCAAATCCCAGGGATAAGAAGAATTGTCAGGCATCTGACCAAACAAAGAAAAGATAAAGTTATTATAGGATTTGGGGTAAGAGTAGAATTTGAGGGACATATAAATGAAGCAGCGTTTGGGTAGACTGAAAGCAGATCAGAGGTCAACATCAGGTCTGAGAAGGATCCACAGTCCTATTTCCATGGAAACTACAAAGTTAAGATAGATGCAGAGTGGTATATCCAGAACCCCCTTATCTTAAGCTCTGTACCTGGGTTGGGAATCGAATTTGATTCTCTGTGTCAAAGTGTCTTAGAATCTCCAGACAGAGTGGGATATTTTATTCTTAACGTAAAGTTTCAAATACCAAAGCTTCTAATAGTCTATAGTTTTAGAGAACAGAGTTTTTTTAACAAGTCAGAAGACAGTAATCACTCAACAAAGACGTTGTTATGACACTTGTCCTTGGGAGAAATAGCATGTTCTTGGGAGAAGTTGCTTCCTGTAAACTTTGTGGCTGGCTTTATCCATGTATAGTATTCCAGCCAGGTAAGTGATGGAAGTGATTTTCACTATCTAAGCCCCTGCTAATGCTTAGCATAAAAGAGATAACCAGCCACGAGAGTGGAAAAGAACTTCCCAGGCAGGAAAGGGCAAGTGTGAAGGTGATGAACTGGAAAAGATCTTAACACATTCAGAAACCTATAAGCTAATACGATAGTAACACAGCAAATAATTAGAAATGAGATGGGAGAGATAGGCAGGGGTCAGATCTTGCAGGACGCTGTTAGCTTTATTAAGGATTTTGCATTGTATCAAAGAGCAAAGAAACCATTAAAGGGATCTAATCAGAGAAATTACCTAACCTTGTCTTTCTAAGACGGAGAATGCATAGTGGAGGCAACTGGTGGAAGCTGGTGAAGACAGTGGTTTTTATTCGGGTGACAGCAGTAAAGGACACATATGGAGAGATTCGAGATCTGGGGAGAGCTAAGCTAAAAGGTCTTAGTGAGAGTTTGAACGTGTAGAAAAGGAAGAGGGAGGAGTTAGGAATAGTTTCCAAGTTCTGGCTGGAATATCCGAGTGGAAGGTGGTGTCATTAACGAAGATGTGGAAGGACGGGCTTCAAGGCAGTCTTGACATGGCAGAGCGAGCACAGCTCTCTCTGTCTTCCATGTGTGTGACGTTCAAGTCAGGATGGCACGAAGGCACTTGGATGTATGCATTTGGGGCTCAGAAGAGACGTTCAAGTTGTTGATAAGTATAGTCTTAAGCGTCTCTATTTGAGGCCATGAAAAAAAGAAAGTAATGTTTGTTTGTTTGTTTGTTTGTTTGTTTGTTTGTTTAAAAAGAGAGAGATTCAGGACAAAGCTTGGAAAAACTACCAAATCCAGAGGTGGTCAGAAGAAGAGCCAGGAAGGACGTTCTAGCATCATGAAAATGGCCAAATTCATTTATCAAAAGCTTACTTTGATGCTTTGGTACTATCTCAACTGTACCTGTCATTGGTTTCTTAGATGAATAAAAAATTGAGACAGATCCTGACCCAGCTTCTGTTTCTATCCACTGTTCCACATTATCTGTATTCATTTTTACTCAGGCATTTCCTTTCCTGAAATTCCTGTGACTAAAGCCAGTACAGGTTTATTTATTTGTGAAGAGCTTGAAAAAACGCAGGCATGCATGTGACATGTTATCACAGCACCAAAGAGATGGTTTAAATTTTATTTTAATTGTATGTTCTACCTACAGCATTTACCTGGGAATCCCCAGACGCAATATGTATTTTTCCTGCTTCTGATCCTGTGCTCATGCTGTTCCCTCTGATTTGAACGCCCTATCTTCCCTGTTTTTGACCAACCGAGTCGTACTTAACTTCTACAACCCAGCCCCAGTGCCATTCTCTTCTCTGAGCTGTTTGCTGTTCTAACAGGCAGAATGAAGCACTCCCCCTCTATACCCCTCCCATCTTCAGCTTATCCCATCAGTAGAGACCTTGTCATTTCATTTTGACAAGTATAGACAGGTATAGATCTCTCTGTCACTCTCATGAGACTGTGAGGCTCTTAAAGGAAGCAACCATATGTTACTCAACTTGACATCTGTGATACTGAGAACAATGCTCCTTCAATTTAGTCGCATGTAGTTGGGGGTGACATGGCAAAAGATACCGTGGATGTACCTCTTTCAAGTTCAGATAAATGTTGTGACATATGCAAACAAAATATTCAGCTGAGTTTTTAACTTTAAATCCTATTTTGGCTTGTACAGCATGTAAGTTACATATATACATGCATACTTCTCCAGGGCTTGGAACATGCTGTTTCCTGCCTGCCATATGCCTCTCTCTTTCCGCTCCCACAATTCCACCGCACCTTCCAATTTTAGTTTCAACCAGACTTCATCAAAGAAACTTTCAACGAACGTCTCTCTCCACCTCCAGGTAGCTTGCTCAAGTTGTGAGGTCTGCTGCCACCCTACGCTCTCATTTTTATTTAAAAAAAAAAATTCTTTTATCTGTTTATTAATTTTTTAAAATTTAAATTCAAATTAGTTAACATGTGGTGTAGTCTTGGCTTCAGGAGTAGAACCCAGTGATTCATCTCTTACATAGGACCCCCAATGCTCATCCCGAAAAGTGTCCTCCTTAATGCCCATCACCCATTTAACCCACCCCCCCCCACCAACCTCCCCTCCAGCAACCCTCAGTTTATATTGAGAGAGAGAGAGAGAGAGAGAGAGAGCACGCATGTGCACTAAGGGGGGAGGGGCAGAGAGGGAGAGAAAGAGAATCCCAACAGGCTTTGCTCAGCGCAGAGCCCAATTCAGGGTTTAATCCCACGAACCACGAGAACATGACCTGAGCCGAAATCAAGAGTCAGAAGCACAACTGACTGAGCCACCCAGGCACCCCTGCACTCTCATCTTTAACACACTTCATCTTTTAGTTACGCAGTGAATGTTGCTTTATCTCTAAGACTGAAAACTCCAAGAGGGTAGGGAGAAAATCTCTATCTTTTTTTTCCCCTGTGAGGCAGGGAGGGAGGGCAGATTTCTAAATTTTTTTGAAAGTAGACGAAAGAAACCAAATAAAATAATAAGCTCCCTGTACCATCACTCAGCCGTAGTAATCATAAACTCATAGCCAGTGCTGTCTCTGCTGCACCCCTACCCATCCCCCACACCTTTATATTATCTTGAAGGAAGTCTCAGACATCATATGATTTTATTTGCAAATATTTCAGTATGTTTGAGAAAGCACTCCTTTGTATAACATAACCACAATGCTACTGTCACACCTAGAAGTGAATTAAACAGCTTTAATATCATCAAGTATCCCGGAAGAATTTAAATTTCTAATTATCTCATCATTTTTAAAATGTGCTTTCTGGACTCTGGATATAAACAAGGTTCAACATCTTGAACTTAGTTAATAGTCCAAAGACATTAGCTTTTTAGCTTTTTTAAGCTACAGAGTCACCCTCTTTTTTTTTTTTCTTTTTCTTTTTTTTTTATTAAAATTTTTTTTTAATGTTTATTCATTTTTGAAAGGCAGAGAGAGACAGAGCACAAGCAGTGGTGGGGCGGAGAGAGAGGGGGACACAGAATCTGAAGCAGACTCCAGGCTCTGAGCTGTCAGCACAAAGCCCGACACAGGGGCTCAAACTCACAGACCTCGAGATCATGACCTGAGCTGAAGTCAACCGACTGAGCCACCCAGGCGCCCCTTTTTTCCTTTTTGTTTCATATATTTGTACTTGTAGTGTAAACACTACTTTTTTTTTTTTTAAACAAGTTAAAGATTTGGGTATATGCCCAAATCTTAATCCAGTCCTGGTCATAGTATTTATTTTGGTAAATATGGTATTTGATGAGTGGATGGATGGTTAAAAATGGGGTTCATGAATG
The DNA here is from genome assembly GCF_028018385.1 of Neofelis nebulosa. Taxonomy (NCBI): domain Eukaryota; kingdom Metazoa; phylum Chordata; class Mammalia; order Carnivora; family Felidae; genus Neofelis; species Neofelis nebulosa. The sequence goes on from NC_080794.1 coordinate 12,699,574, forward strand.
AGAAATCCAGAGAAGAGATACCAAAAGAAGTAAAACTTAATAGCAGTCTGATTTCTATGATCTCATATTTCTGTAGTCTCCTCTGAATGTTGAAACTTATTTGATATACAACAAATACATGATTTTGAGGTAAATAGTATCATTCTTTGAAAATATCTAAGAATTTAATTCACCTTTGAATTCTTGTATCACTTCATTTTAACTACTTCTGCTGGATAAAAATGGCCATTCAAGCAACAGAATGAAGGCAGCCTAAAAAGGGTTTTTATTGTTTAATAAAATTTACTTACCCCCCCCCCCCACTTAAGAAACTGTCATTAGTAGACCATGCAGCCCCTATTTTACTATTGTTGGATGTATCAACTGCTCATGCAGGGCCTGATGAGAACACTGCAGCCTTTAATGCAATCAGATTCCTTGGTAAGGGATCATATCTTCTTACCAGGTGCTGACACTACAGAAAGGGGAAAGGAAGCCCAACAGGGACTCAACATAGACAATGATATTATTGAAAACAGAGCAACTACTGGAAGAAGGAATTCTCAGTCAACAACAGAGAAAACCTGAAACAAAAGTTGAACTTAACGCTTAGTTCACATTGTTAAAAACAAGACAACAGGACCAAAATGGGATCACTTATGGTAAGCCCATGTCATCACACCAAGACTTAATTACAGTTTTGATCTCCCCCAGAAATGGAATCTTAAACCAATGAGTCACTAATCACCTGATCAGCACTAGTGAAGAAGTCTGCCTGAGAGACTCCTATGATCCCCTAAAGAAAAGTGACTGTGCCCCAGCCAGTCCACTTCCTGCTAGTATAACTTTCTTGTTACTGCTCCCTTCCGGCTATAAAAGTCTTTTATTTTGTACAGCCTCTCACAGCTCTTTTCTGTCTGCTAAACAGGATGCTGCCCATTTCATGAATCACTGAATAAAGCCAAGAAGATCTTTAAAATTTAAAATTTACTCAGTTGAATTTTGTTTCTTAACAACATTAACTAATGAGCACAGAAATGAAACTATTTTCCCGGAGATAATATCAACAATACCTTTAAAGTTTATTATTATAACATGTTATAAAGTGAGAAGTAAAAGTCTTCCTCTCTGGAGCTGCCCCCATTCAGATTTCCAGAGGTAAAGCCACTGTTTCTTATATATCCAGCCATTTGCTATTAGAAGGCAAACGTGTGTCTCTGTATATATCCATATGTGTGTATGTATATATCCATGTATGCATGTACACACATATGTATACACATGTGTATATACACATATATACATGGATGCATGGATATATACACACATATGGACATACATGGATATATGTACACACATGTGTTTATACATACACACAGGATCAAACTAAACTAATTCTTCTTTACCATATTATTATTTTTTATCCATAAATGTATCATAGGTATTTTTCCATGGGAACATGTATAGTCTCATTCTTTTCAATGGTTCCATAGCATTTCGTCGTGTCTGGTTGTACCGTAATAATTTATTTCACCAGTCCCCTCACGATGGCGTTTAGACGTGTTTCTGTTACACACCACCTCCTTTCCCGGTACACGATGCTGCAGTGGTCAGACCTACTGTGTGTAAACTTATGTGTAGGGTGAGTTCCTGAAAGTGAATTTCTAGGCTAAAAGATGTTGTGCTGTCAACAGATGTCACCCAGTGGTTCTCTGAAGATGCTATGCCAGTTCACACGACCACCGCAGCTTATGAGACTGCTTTATTTCCCTTCCCTCTGGCCAACACTGAGCACCATCCATCTTTCTAATTTTTGCCTGTTTGAACGATGAAAAATGATTTCCCGCTGCTGCCTTTTGTTTTGCTCACAAGTGGCAGCGTGGGGAAAATCTTAGTGACTGAGAAAACCATACACCGCTAAGTAGGGTACAAGAACAGAATGTGTTACAGTGGAACCACCAGTGTGAACCGTAAAAAGAAATCTTTTGTTTAAATTATGTATTATTTATTTATAAATATTTATTCTGGAGAGAGAGACAGAGAGCAGGGGAGGAGCAGAGAAAGAGGGAGACAGAGAATCTGAAGCAGACTCCACACGGTCAGCACAGAGCCTGATGTGGGGCTTGAACTCAGGAACCGTGAGATCACGACCAGAGCCAAAATCAAGAGTCAGACACTTAACCAACCGAGCCACCCAGGCGCCCCGGAAGAATTCTCTCTTGTGGTAGTTCTGAGCACCACAGAAACAGCCCTTTTGCTCACCACCACCGCTTATGTTACACATAAGCTGCAGCTCATATCCGGATCTGTAACATCATTCTCTACTAGAGGAAACCAAGGCACCTGAGGATATTTAATTTAATATCCCAGGGCAGGAAGCAATCAGGAGGCATCCAGAAATTCCTATGTTGTTGTTGTTGATGTTGTTTTTCTAGGAAGACAGGGTGTTCTCAAGATCTTTAGAGGCAATTCTAAAAAGCCAAGAGGCAATTTAAGGGGGTTCCTTATCACCTAGTTAGGCCAATTTGATCATAAAAAATTATAATAATTATGTCGAATTGGAACTCATTGAGTTTTTAAAGGACCAAGAGTTTATAAAACTAATGTGCAAAAGGAAAATTTATACAAGGTATAAAAATGATCATTGTAATACATAAAAAAAGTAAATAAATTATGTTTAGCTTTATTTTAGTAAGTAGGATATTGTTTATTATACAATATATAATTTAATGTTAATTAGATCTATTTTTATTAAGTTTATCCATTCACAAGGAAGAGGTTAAGTTCCTGCTTCTGTCTGTATGGACAGAAAGGGTGAACAAATGTTTATGAATTTTTTCCAACAGTTCTGAAAAAAAAAAAAGAACTGTATCAAGGAAGGGCTGATCAACAAGGAGGATCTCTCTGGGGAACAGGAGGTAATAGCTGATTAGCATCTCTAGGCATACACAGTAATCATGTAAATGAGAGTCCAATGGTGTGTTTGAAGATGTGCTTCGAGATGACAAATTGGACACATGCCCCCCAAAAACCTAACTGCATACACTCATTTTCCCATCTTGCGGGTAATATAACATTTAACTGACCCTATAATTATAATGAGGTACCGATAAGACATACATAAGTTTCTAGTGACACCAACAGACTATGTCAATATATCATTATGAAAGGATAAAAATTAGGTGCCGCCAGCCCACAGAGCCCCTCAATTCCAGTAAAAACACCAAGTTTTCTAAAATTTAAATCTATGCATATGAAATGTATTAAGGATAGTGTGGCAGGCTGAATAATGATTTCTCAAGATGCCCATGTCCTAATCCTCCAGATTCTGTGAATTTCACCTGGTATGGCAAAAGGGATTTTGCAGAAGGATTAAGAACCTTAAGATGGGAGACCGTTCTGGTTGTTCTGAATAGGCTGATGTCAGCACAGCACTCCTTGTGTAGGATGGTCAAAGGCGGAGTCCAAGCCAGAGGAGAAGGTGGCGGGATGCAGGGAGCAGAAAATGGAGCATTGTGCTTTCCAGACAGAGGCAGGGGCCGCAGACAGAGGAATACGGGAGCCACCAGAAGCTGAAAAAAGTCAAGGAAATGGATTCTCTTGTCAGCACCTCCAGATAGAACCTGCCCTGACGATGCCTTGATGTTAGCTCCTTGTGAAAGTGATTTCAGACTTCTGAAGTCCAGAACTGGCGGGGAACAAATATTCGTTGTTTTGAACCACTAAGTTTGTGATAATTTGTTACAGCCTCAATAAGGAACTAACAGATAGGTTTTGGGGGGAAAAATCCCATGATGTGATAGGTGAAACTCGGTAATAAAAATCTAATTACGAGTGGTACAAATGTGAATTACCTGCTCATGGGTCTCCTGTTCTGATCCCAGTTCAACCCCTCCTCCGAAAAATTTCAATCCCGTCAGCAACGCAGGAGTCGCCACCTTCGCTTGACCGAGATGGCATTCTTTTCCTCTTGGGTCAAGGAAGATCACTAGAACCCAAGATGCGCAAGAAATAAAGAAATGGATTGGTGGTAGACACAGATGAGCACAGAGGGAAGGCTATGTGAAGATCCGCAGAGAAGACGGCCATCAGCAAACCAGAGAGTCCCTAGAAGAAACCAGCACAGCTAACCCCTTGGTCTTGAACTTCCAGCCTCCAGATCTGTGAGAAGAGAAATTTCTGTTGTTTAAGCAGCATCGAAAAAGAAAGTACCCTGGGTCCCTAAAGTACCTAGTTAGTGGTATGTTTTATGGCAGTCCTGGCAAATGAATATAAGTATCTATTGAAAATTAACGTTTATTAAATCATGAAACAATTACCATTCCTCTGAATATCTCTGTACTACTTATATAATGATACATTAAAGCATAAGGATTCAAGAAATATTTTTTCTGCTGCAAACTTAACATTTCAACTTATTATTTTTTTTAATGTTTATTTGTTTATTTTGACAAGGAGAGAGAGTGTGTGAATAGACAAGGGGCAGAGCGAGAGGGAGAGAGCTACCAAGCAGGGGCTTGAACTCACAAACCGTGAGATCCTGACCTGAGCCGAACTCAAGGGTGGGATGCTTAACCGACTGAGCCACCCAGGCTGCCCCCTAACTTAACATTTCAAACCATTTAAAGTCACAAACACGATGTGTTACATTAACACCTTAAGAAGCAAAAAGAGGGGGCACCTGGGTGGCTCAGTCGGTTAAGCGACCGACTTCGGCTCAGGTCAGGATCTTGCGGTCTGTGAGTTCGAGCCCCGCGTCGGGCTCTGTGCTGACTGCTCAGAGCCTGGAGCCTGTTTCAGATTCTGTGTCTCCCTCTCTCTCTGACCCTCCCCCGTTCATGCTCTGTCTCTCTCTGTCTCAAAAATAAATAAACGTTAAAAAAAAAAATTAAAAAAAAAAAGAAGCAAAAAGAGGAAGAATACACAAAGATTACCTATTTGAGAACAAAAGTATTTTCAAGAATGATTATATCACAGAATTAATGTTTGTCTTGTTATTGCTTATATTCCCATTCTTATTAATTTCTCAAGATCAAAGTTTTCCTCATCTTGGCGCCTTTGGTCCACCATCGTGATGTGTGTGATTACGTGTTCCTCGCCATGTCTCCTCACGAGACTTTCAGGATCAAGCGATTCCTGGCCAGGAAACAAATAAAGAATCGTCCGAGTGGATTCAGATGAAAACTGGTGAGGTACAACTCCAAGAGGAGGTATTGGAGAAGACCCAAGCTGGGTCGATAAGGGATCACACGTGAGATGCCACACGTATTTATGCTGCATGCAAGTCGCCTGCTTGCGTCCTGTCACTCTCTGAACATCACTACTACCTGAACAGTAGATAGACACGTTTTTATCGGCAAAGTGATTTTGTTCTGCTTCTATGCTTCTGCACCAGTAGGTTGGTTCAGTAATAAACAGGTGAGACCTTTGGTTGAAAAAAAGATTTTTTTACCCATCTTGGGTTCTAGTAGTCTTAAGAAATTCCATACACATAAAGTCTTCTGACTCTCTTCTTCATTTTTGTTAACGTTTCATTGATTACGTTTTAAAATTTGTGTGTTGGCTTTGTGCTACGAGGCATTTCCTTCATTATTTTTCCACGTAATTAATTTTCTTCCTGTAGTGCTTTTATTCCCCCCAGGTTTTCTACCGAATTTTCAAATTTGAAATCATGTATTAAGTTTCAGGAATTATTTTGTGCTAATTCTTTCTCCCTGAGAGTTCTTGTTACATTTCGGTCGGAGAGCTCTTCTGTTTCTTCTGTTATTTCCATATCAGTGTGAGTCATCTGAGTGTCAAGTCAAAATCCTTTTTTTCAAACTGTTAGGTTCTCTTAAATGAGCAGAGATGCCTTTAACACAGAACACTCCATGAAAAATACTGTAGAGGTATTCTTCTCTCCTAACTGGCAGCAAATTGACTTATAAGCTAGGAGCTCTCATGAGAGGTGTGATAAGGATACACCCTCTGTTCTCAAGTTTCTCTGGGGCGTTTCTCTCTTTCATGTCTCACTCCTTCCACTCTCTCACTTCTAGTCCCTAGAATCACCTTCAAATAACGTGTCTCGTCGCAGGTCCTCCTTGTTGAATGCTGTGCTTTAGGGTAAACCCAAACTAAGACATTTACCACATATTACATTCGATTCTGAGCAAGAAGTAATAGTGGGAACATTTTTGGTTAAAAACAGTCTTCTCCAGCTTCCCTCAAACTACACCCTCAAGGCAGCTGCATATTGCATGCAGATATGAGTCTGTTATCACCTTCTCATGAGCCTTCATAGTGAAATGACCTGGGCTGGAGATGCTCCTGTTCCGTGGCCCCTGTAGTGAGTGTATGTGATAGGATGTAATGCCTAAACTAGGAAGCTTTTAAAAGTTATCTCATAATTTTTATTATCACCTTTAAAATTATATGGAAAACCTAGATAATGTGTCACTTTTGTTCAGTCTACCTCGAGCTGCACTTCTGGTAAATTGACTGATTTCAGTAGCAGGTTTAGATGGATGGAAAGATCAGGCACAGATCCCACCTGGACAAGTAAGAGTCAATTCACTTGAAGGACACAGAGGGAAGTCAACACAACTAAAATACATGGTCAGCTTTCCAAAACAGACCCAAGACATGCAGCTTCCTGGTCCCAAATGCCTCCCCAAAGGATGTATACTTGCAGATGATAACGCCTGTTTAGTGAGGGTCCTATAAGATGTTCTGGAAGCGGAGAAGTCTCCTCAAGTGTAGTGTCACATACATACACGTACGTACGTACGTATGTACATACATACGATGCAAAATGTAATTGCAGGGTGCAGGGTCTTTAGGCATGAACAAAGCCCTCCTCCATCACTCTCACTTTCTCCGGTCTAGTACAGGTGGAACTCACCCTTGGGGAAACACAGCAAGGGTCAGTTTTCCAGCCCTTTCCAAGAGGCATTTGGACAAGTAGTTAGACCAACTATAGGGCTTGGCTTGAATGGGTTTTCATAGCGGCCTGCATTTACCTCTGTAGCGCTTAGCACGAGTAGACGTTAAGCTCTGTGAGCGCAGGGGTTTTTATGTTTTGTGCATTGCTGTATGTCCAGTGCCCAGGACAATGCCTGACACATGATAGAACCTCAATAAATATTTGTCGATAAATAAATGAATGAGTTAGAGATTATATATCTAATGCCTCTGGCCTTCCCTAGATCATAAACTCCACAAAATGAGGGATCTCTTACCTTGTTCACTTCTGTATCTAACAGTGCACCTAACAAAGTACCTGCTTCACAAAAGATGTTGCATAAATTGTTGATAAGTTAGTGAATGTCTGCATGAATGAAATTTGGTAAAACCCATTGAGCTAAGATTGAACTAAAAAATAATTACATATTCTTGTCTCAAGACCCCCTTGAAGGTAAACATCTTGGGCTAAATAATCATTCAGTAATATGTCTTCTCAGCTTCTGGGACAAAACGTTTTGTTTACCTCAACACTTTATCTCAACTGTTTATCTCAGTCTTGCCTTTCCAGAGAAAATGATTTTCTCTCTTGGATTATTCCAAAATACGTAGGAATATACATGTTTCCTTTCTGCCTCCTCCTTTTATAGATTAGTGTTGACTTTAAAATTTTTATTGATAGTTTAAAATTTATAATGGGAAGGAAAATACTGACAAGGTCTTTGGCTCTGGTAATAAGTATTACCGATAACTCAAAAAATAAAGCTTTTCTACATTACATCAAAATTCATCTCTTGGAAAATGATACAATATGGTTGACCGGAGATGAGGTAATTTTTCAATTCATTTGGTTGATGCATATTTCATGATCATAATATTCCTAAAATTAAATCTGGATACATAACAATGTGGAGCACCTTAATGCTGAGCCTTATTACTTGGGTGAGTCCCTTTTTATCAAACTGGAACTGTAAAAGTATTAAATATCATTTATCCTCAAGATGTAACACATCAATGGCTTACTTTCCGTCATTGATTTTCATAATACATCCTTCATGAAAAATATTACCAAAAGTGTTTACCACAAAAGTGAGTGAAACTTGAAGACAGGGAAAATTAATAGAATTAAAAAGAAAGTACTCAGAGGATGGGAGCCATTGATTCAAAAAGACTAGATAAAGGATTTATAGAAGCATCTTATAATGTTCAATTATTGGATCTTGGTAAAAATTCATTCTGCCTATGTATAAAGAAGTGGTTGAATTATTCACAAAGAAATAGTCTGAGATATGAGTGAAGTTGGAGGTCAATATGGGCATTCCAGGGCAAGAGTATTAAGTCCTCTAGAGGAGAAGTGCAGGGTAGTTTCACAGAGAAGAGCCAGAGTATACTTCATTGTTGTTGAGGACTTCCTGTAAAATAGATTGCATTTATGATCCTATCTCTCACCTCCGAAACATGCCAAAGATATACAGAGCATATATTATGAGTATAAATTTCCAAAGAGTGGGGAACCTGGGTGGCTCAGTCAGTTAAGCATCCAACTCTTGGTTTTGGCTTGGGTGATGATCTCATGGTTCATGAGTTTGAGCCCTGCATCAGGCTCTGCGCTGTTGGTACAGAGCCTGCTCAGGACTCTCTCTCCCTCTCTCTCTGCCCCTCCCCCATGTGCGCGCGCTCTCTCTCTCTCTCTCTCTCTCTAAATAAATAACTAAACTTTTGAAAAATTTATAAATTTCAAAAGAGAGGGATACTACAACCCCTTTAGTAACCTGTAGGTGTATCTGACTTTTCTCTTGTCTTCATTACACTTCTGAAATGTCTTGAATTCCTGTTCTCCTTATCCTTTCATTGCCACGGACCCCATCACCCTCCCCAGAGACTATGCAGGTAGCTTCCTAAATGGTGTCCTTGTACCCAGGTCTTCCTCTCTTCAGTATGTCTTCTATCTTGCTGCTTTTTACGTCCCTAAGTAAATAGCAAATCATGCAACCACCTACTTACAAATGTTTTATGGCACACCACTGTTTATTTTCTTAAAGTCCCAAAATGCTTAATTCATCTTTTGATCTGACCCAGCCAACTCTTCCAGCTTCACTCAGTAACCTATGCCGCCCCCCCCCCCCCGCCCCCTGCCAAGGTTGAAAGAGGCAACGTTCCTTAAACACATGACGTGTCATGTTGTCAAGGCATTACCACTCCTTCCACCAGAAATGCCCTCCTTCCAACTCCTTCCTCTCTTCTTTGCTTGCAGAGATTTGGCTGTTCTTTCACAACATCTTAAATGTCATCTCCTCTGTGAAGCTTTCTCAGGTCCCCATCCTCAAAAGGGACCGTTATTTCTTCTTGACAGTGATGACTCTTAGTTTAAATTCTATCAGAGCACTTAGCAGTGTGAATGTAAATGAGAAATAGACTCTGTAACTCTTGGGTTGAATAAGGAATGCAACAGAATCATAGGTTTATTACCTTTTTATGTATGAGGGGAGAAGAAGGACATTATGAAGCTCTTCATGCTTAGCTAAGCTTTCATGCGTAGAAATATTGCAAGCATTTATCCTTTTTAGAAAAGAGAGATCAATTTAAATGTTGTTCCTCGAGCAAGAAATTATTACAGAAGCCAGGCAGTCAGAATGACAGAATTCTAGTAATTATAAGGTTCTTTTCACAGGATATAGCAATACACTCAGCAGTCCAGGTGTCTTTGAAAGACTTTTCTGTTAAACCAAAGAAGATTAGAATAAGATTACATAGTTTTTATGCAAGTGTTCGCATTGGGTAAGAGACTAAGAGTGATAATTTTGTGAATGGCCTGAATTCTCTACTTTATCACAACTGGCTTTACAGTATGGAATGATATATGTTCTTCTGCACATCTAAGGGAATATTTTCTTCTCTTTCTGAGATCGTTTATTTTAAGACTTATTTTTATTATATTTTATTTTTATTTATTTTTAGAGAGAAAAAGAGAGAGTGCATGCATGTGCAAGCGAGCTGGGGGTGGGGCAGAGGAGAGGGAGAGAAAGCATCCCAAGCAGGTCCTGCGCTGTTAGCATAGAGCCCGACGTGGGACTCTATCTCACAACCGTGAGATCATGACCTGAGCTGAAATCAAGAGTCGAATGCTTAACTGACTGAGCCATCCAGGTGCCCCTCTTTCTGAGATTCTTATCACAAGAGGCATTCTCAAAGCTATTTGATTAGAGAATAGAGTATGCTTGAGAGTCTTAAACTTTACAGTATGGCAAAAAAAAGAGCAGGGCAGATGTTTGACAAATGCAATATAATGTTTGACAAATGGAACATCTGTTCCCTATGGAGTTAGAACTCAGTAAAGATTTGTCCTTAACATTGTTTAACCTTGTACTTCCATCCCTAGCATAAAGAGGCTGTTTGAATATTTGAATTGACTGAAATGTACCCTTGTTTGTCAAAGGGGAAGGAAAATATAATCATCCTGTTATTCAAGTCTCCAATGCAGTACATGATTTACAGAGAGCAGTTCAAACACTGATCCAAAGTGAGTATATAGCACATTTTCCTAAGATTTGCCAGGAACTCAGGGAACAGAATTCAAGAGACTTCATTCTAACTCTGTTAATGTTTTCCTCTTAGTTCAGCAGGATTTATCATGTTCAAGAAGATGCTAGATTAAAGAGTAAAAAGCAGCCAATCTATGCATTCAGATTTCTTTATTCCTTTGTGAACACTGCCTTTCTTTGGCACCCACATACACCCGCCGAGTTCAGGGAACTTGCTTGAGTCTGGAGCCTCCCAATTTAGAATCTTTACCAGCCCAAGGTAGCATCCCAAACCTAAACTCTTTTTATGTATCAGAACTTACTGATTTTTTTCCAGTTTTCCCAGGGTTCTGCCAGCTGACTGCCTAGTATGATCAGTTGAGCAAATGCTGCTGTTTATCTCAGGTAACATTTGCGTTTGTGCTGAGGTCCATTAAATGATTCACGTGGGACATGTCAGGATCAGTAGAGACATTTTATGTTGGCGGGGCGGGGGGCGGGGGGAAGATGTCCTGGGATCCTTAAAATCTCAGCTTCTTAGTCTCCTCTTTAGTCTGGACTTGCTTGAAATTTCCATCAACTCAAGGCCTGAAGAGGAAACATCTTTCCTTTTCTTAGAATTTCTTTTTGTAGGCATCAGCAGCAGTGATGGAGTCCCTGTAATCTTTTTTCCATCAACCACACATAGGTAGCTCATACGTCGACTTTCCACTGTAAACACTTCCATGATCAGGTTGTGAAGGGCCTGGTTACCGTCAACACTTAGCAAGCTCAACCCAGTCAGCCCCCAGACATCAGCTCAATCAAATAATTTATAGGTGACAAGGCAGCAGGGGAAGTGAATCCAATCTGGAAATCTTCTATTTCCATTGTGAGAACACCCCTGGACAAATAATGTAACAGTACTGTGCACTTACAGGAGGGGGCCGTCCGGTATGAAACTTCATTATCTCAGCAAGTTACACACGAATAGTGCAGATGGATAGATGGTCCTTTAATGATGGCTGAACCCTACCTTCCAAACCATACACAGTCTACACGGAATGCGGGGGTGAGAGAGGTCCTTCGTTCTCTTCAACCTGCCCTTGAAGGGCAGCTGCTATAGTCTCTGAAGGTCCCTCATTCCCTTCGTACCATTCCCATCCTCCCTCCCCTCTCTTCACAGCCCCTGAGATCCTTAAAGCTAGTGATTCTCCATGTATACCCTGCGTTAGAATCTCCTAAGAAGTTTTCCAAAGGTATGGATACTAGGCCCCACTCCCAGAGGGTCTGATTCATTTGGTCTGGGATGAGGTCTGGGACATGCTTTTTCTCCTCCTCCTTCTCCTTCTCCCTTTTCCTCCTTCTCCTCCTTCTCCAATCTCCTGTCTCCCTTCTCCTTCTCCTTCTCCTCCTTCTCCCATCTCCTTTCTCCTTCTCCTCCTTCTCCTCCTCTCCTCTTTCTCCTCCTTCTCCTCCTCCTTCTCTCCCTTCTTCTGTTTCTTTTTTTCCCCTTAAAAGTACCCCAGGGCAGTGCACAGTCCAGTTTGAGAACAGTCACCTCTTCTGTTCCTCTCACCCAGGGTTTCCCTCTTTCTCCAGTGAACCCTCCAATCACTCGATTCTATCAGGGGCCTCTCTGGGTAGAGTGAGAGTCACTGGAAACTGGGAATGGATTTCTTGTTTTAACTAGACAGAACTGCTCTTGCCATTTCTTCTCCTCATTTTTATGCTGGAACAGCCACTCTCTCCTCCACCACTTTGAATTATTCGCCCAAATGTGCCCCTTTATTACTCTTGTTCCGTGCATGTAGGCAATAGCCTTTGAATTTGATCCTGCACCAACTTGGCACGCATCTTTCTGGGCCAAGAAAACCTGCCTTCATTTAGCCCTTTGTAATTATCCCAGGGATTTCAACAAGGTACCATTGACTTTCTACTCTATAATTAAGAAATGGAAGGGCCAGCAGCAATACGAAGTTTGCTTGTTTATATGTTTATACATGCCTGAATTTTAATTACTATCTTTGTAGCCTTTGGATTGGCCCTTCAAATCAGAGTTTAATTTGTAAATGCTTTTCTGATGCTCTCCAGATGTCCCCACTAAGTCGTCAGCAGCATCCTTTTGGAATCTAAAAAATGAAGGCATTTCTTCAGCTCTAATCTTACCTTTGTGGTCGTTACTGCTGAATGCTTCCTGCTGCTTTCATTTGCTGAATTTAACTTAAATCCAAGCTGGGTTTTGTTTTAGCCCTGCCGTCCGAATCAAACCTGGGCTAATCTGTTGAAGTAGTGTCCTATTGGCTCAAGAAGAGAATTGCTAGACGCAAGCTGGAAAAACAGAACTCTCGTGTTCATTGTAGCCACCAGGAAGAGGCTCCTTTCTATTTGCTTTCTATCATAAAGTAATATACTATATCTTGGGCCAAAGCTTTAAATTAAAATAAAATAAAACCCTCTGAGTTTTACATTTGGAAATCCACAACTGAGTCTGCTGGGATAGGTTTTGGGGACAGGTGGTGGAGGAAATCCTGTGGCTGGTCCTAAGTGGCTTTGGGCCAGCTACTTTTCCTCTCTAAGCCTTGGTTTCCTTATCTGTAAAATGGGCTAATATTAGCTCTCTTGCAAGATTGTTGGGACAGATAAGTGAGATAAGGAATACTTGGCATTTAATAAGATAAACAAGTAGAAACTAATGTTCTTGTTTATATCCAGAAATAACAATGTGTGAGTTCATAGCAAAAACTTTACAATATATGCACCTGTCCTATACATCAAAGGCATTTTTGCCTAAAAGCACAAAGCTCCAAATACTAAGTACAGTTCTAAAACCCAAGCCGCAAAACAAAAGCAAGGGAACATGTCCATATAGCTCTGACCTTTTATCTATTTCTGGGAGATACCCAATCTCCTTCTCACCTCACGAGTGTGATTTCCTTTCTCTTCAGCCTGGAAAGCTCTTACTCAAGCTGTTCAGGTGGCTGACTTCTCATCTTTTAGGTGTCAGCTTAATGTCACCTCCTGAGACAGGCCCTTCCTGATCACCTCAGCTAAATAAGGCTCTCCCTTCCACTAGCCCCTGTTAGAGTGCCTGTTTATTTCCTTCAGGGACCCTGTTGCAACCTGTATTGCTTTCCTTGTTTGTTGACTGGTTTGCTATCAGCCTCTCCCACTAAGACCGAGGGCCATGTCGGTGCTATGGAACATTGAAGAGCCACTCCCTAGGACCAGTTGAATGGCCAATAAATACTTGTTGAAACAATCAACTAATAAACATTGTCCAAGTCCCCCATTTCATAGGTGAAGAAGCTGAGGTTAAAACATGATGAATGAGGGGCGCCTGGGTGGCGCAGTCGGTTAAGCGTCCGACTTCAGCCAGGTCACGATCTCACGGTCCGTGAGTTCGAGCCACGCGTCAGGCTCTGGGCTGATGGCTCGGAGCCTGGAGCCTGTTTCCGATTCTGTGTCTCCCTCTCTCTCTGCCCCTCCCCCGTTCATGCTCTGTCTCTCTCTGTCCCAAAAATAAATAAAAAACATTAAAAAAAAAATAAAAAAATAAAACATGATGAATGACACTGAAATAGTAGGAAAGCCAAACCTCTAAGAGTCATTCGAGGGCCCTTGCCAGGGTGTTAAATCCTGTGTCCCAGACAGTGCCACCATTATATCCATGACCTCTCCCTTTCTCGACTCGTACTCTGCCCACTTGATCCAGTGCCCTTGGGATCCACTCCAGACTCGTTCTCTGGGTTCCTGCTGGTATACATCAGCCAGATCCTGCAGCTCCTTTGCCTCACGTTCCTCTCTTCCCTTAGCAAACCCTGCACGTCTGCATTTGACTCATACTAAAATGTGATCCTAGAACTGGCTGGTGGCCAGGAGAGAAGGGGGCGAATTCTGAGCAGGGCCAGCATTATTTGTAAGATACTCGATTCATTGGAACCTTCTGTATAGTTGTCAAGCAAGGAGAAGTTCTTCTATCTTTCAACAAGGGAGTGGGCCACCTCTGTAGGTCCAGAGGGCTTGGGGAAAACTGGGTGATTAAGGTCCTTGAGTATCTAACAGGGTCCGTGCTCCATGCCTCACAGCCCCTCTCCTTTCCTGTGGGGCCCCAACTCTGTCAAAGGGATTTGCCAAGGCAGAGGATTCACCTTCTCCGAAGTTCTGCCACTCTTCATGAAGGCTCACTTCTGGTTTCAGGTCCGTCATCCCTCTGGTTGCCCGTGAAGAGGCTCTCTTTGAGAGCTGCCGGTGAGGCCCTTTGACTCCCACATTTGGGTTTCAGTTGGTGCTTGATAAAACTGCTCCTGTCATCTACACTGCTCAGTACATCAGGAAAGATGTAAAAATCAATGCCAAACCATGTCTTAATCTATCCATTATGTGCCCTTACCAGGAACACTCTGAGCAGTTCTAGGAGAATGCCTCCCCTTGAAAGAATAAAGATCTATGATGTGAAAAATAAAATATTCGTCATTGTAAATTTGTTAATGAGAAATGATGAAGAGAGATGTGTACTTAGGGTCTAAGACCCCCTAGACGAATTGAATGAAGATTATAGGCTACAGAGGAGAGCTCCGGAGACGGGGTTTAACAATGAAAGGAATATGAATTGTTTTAGAGATACCATGACTTGAAACTATGGGAAATGTGTCCACCAGAAGACGAGGACGGACACGAATGAAATACGTTGCTTTCAGGATGACAAATGTCCAATTCAGAGAATATCTCCATCCAGAACAAGGAAACTGCTTGACCTGAAGATGGCTTCCTGGAAGATTGGGGGTCCGGGGCCTTTTATCTCAAAGGAGCTGGGAGAAATAGCTCCAGAGTTAGATTAAATGTAGGTGTCAGGATGAATTAGATGAACTGAAGCTGAGAGTCATACCTGTAAAACTCCTAAGTGCATATTAATTTTCACCAAGCTAATGTGAAGGATGAGGTAATGATCTGTGCTTTGCAATGATCTGTGCTTTACTTGCAACCATGGAATGTGGTACGTTGTGTATTCTGGGCTGGACCCTTGAGGCTACGAGGCTAACAACGTTGGGAAGAGGGGAAGGTTGGAGAGAAAGGGACGTGGGAAGTCCTAAAGTTTGGGGATCTTTGGTTGCATGCTGGGATGTGCATGAAGTAATGAGCATTGGTGTTAAGAGCAGGAGCTTCACAGGGCCATCAGCACTCGGCACCAGATAGGTGCCCGTCGCAAGAGCTCACTGAGGGTTTCCGCCCCGACGCAACAGCAGGACAATTGTCATGCTCAGAATAGCTTTCCTTCTGCACTTAAGGGGATCTTTTATGGAAGAAGATTCTGAAGGAGAGGCAAAAGAGAAAAGATTATGTCCTGGATGTTTGGAAGGAGAACTCCAGCCAACATCCCACGAAGCCCTGTGCAATCTCAGTACCACCAGCCTCTACGCCAGTGGTGGAAGGTTACCTAAGGGGTGGGAGCAGCTCAGGCTACTAGTTTAAGGTATTATCATCACTATCTCCCTCTTTTTTAAATTTTTAAAAATGTTTTATTATTTTTGAGGTGGGGGGAGGGGCAGAGAGAGAGGGACACATGGAATCCAGAGCAGGATCCAGGCTCTGAGTTGTCAGCACAGAGCCCGACACGAGGCTCAAACCCATGAGCGGTGAGATCCTGACCTGAGCTGAAGTTGGACGCTCAACCGACTGAGCCGCCCAGGTGCCCCCACCATGATCTTTATTTCCTCTTATCCGCAGGCATCCTGGGAAGGACAGTCGTGGCCACCATCCTCCACCTAAGCGAAATGACGAGGATGATTGGAACTGGCTTTGTGGACAGCCCGTATGCTGGGACTCACCGATGAGAAAGGTAGAGATCTGAGGGCGTGATCGAAATCTAGACAGCTGCGGAGAGAGTACACAAGGAGACACCCCCTTCTGCTTACCAAACCCTGGAATAATGAGACAAAGGGGCATCCCTAGAAGTTTGAAGAAAATGTTTGAGTATATAAAATGAGAGCAGTAAACTTAGAAACTCCTTACTCCAAGTAGTAGTGCAGGCTGGAAATATCTAGAAGTCTGTATTTACTTAGACTGTGAGGAAAGTGCTGGGAATGATGTCACGAGGCTTATTGTCCAAACGGGAAGATAAATGTGAAACAATCCCCAAAGTAATTAGCTTCGTTTTGGGAAATCAGAAAAAGTAAATAAAAAAAAAAAAAAAAAAACCATGGTGATAAGAAAGAAAGTCTTTTTAAAATATAACAACATCCTGAATACGTAAATACTGATTTCCTTATTAAAGGTTTTACTGCCTTCAGTTTTCTCTGCACTTTCCAGGCTTACCAGAAATAAGATGTGTGTGAACTTTTCAGATTGAAAACATGCTTCAATATAGATTTATCGCTTATCATGTCCCTTTCTTTCCTGAGAATGGTGATTATCAGGCAGGGAATTTAGGACAAAGGAGTTAGAAAATATTTATGAGACTAAGGAACAAAACTCCTATTCCAATTTCAAGGTTTCTTTTAAAAATTTTTTTAAATTTTTTTTAATGTTTATTTATTTTTGAGAGAGAGAGACAGAGTATGAGTGGGGGAGAGATAGAGATAGAGGGAGACAGAGAATTGGAGCAGACTCCAGGCTCAGAGCTGTCAGCACAGAGCCTGATGCGGGTCTTGAACTTATGGACCTCGAGATCATTACCTGAGCCAAAGTCAGAGGCTTCCCGGACTGAGCCACCCAAGCACCCCATATATATATGTTGTTTAATTTACATCCAAGTGAGTTAACATATAGTGTAATAATGATTTCAGGAGTAGAATTTAGTGATTCATCACTTACATATAACACCCAATGCTTATCCCAACCAATGCCCTCCTTAATGCCGGTCACCCATTTACCCCATCGCCCCCACCCCACTAACACCCCTCCAGCAACCCTCAGTTTGATCTCTGTATTTAAGAGTCTCATGGGGCGCTTGGGTGGCTCAGTTGGTTGAGCGTCCATCTTCTGCTTAGGTCATTATCTCATGGTTAGTGAGTTTGAGGCCTGCATCAGGCTCCATGCTGTCAGCACAGAACCCACTTTGGATCTTCTGTCCCTCTCTATCTCTCTGCCCCTCCCCCACTCATTCTCTCTCTCTCTCTCTCTCTCTCTCTCTCTCTCTCCCTCTCCCCCCCCCTCAAAAATAAATAAACATTAAAAGAGTCTCTTAGGGTTTGCCTCCCTCTCTGTTTTTATCTTACTTTTGCTCCCTTTCCCCTATGTTCATTTGTTTTGCTTCGTAAGTTCCACATATGAGTGAAATCATATGATACTTGTCTTTCTCTGCCAGACTTATTTCACTTAGCATAATATCCTCTAGTTCCATCCACATTGTTGCAAATGGCAAGATTTCATTCTTTTTGATGCCGAGTAATACTCCATTGTGTGTGTGTGTGTGTGTGTGTGTGTGTGTGTGTATACCACATCTTCTTTATCCATTCATCAGTTGATGGACATTTGGGCTCTTTCCATACTTTGGCTAATGTTGATAGTGATGCTATAAACCCTGGGGTGCATGTGCCCCTTCGAATCAGCATTTTTGTATCCTTTAGGTAAATCCCTAGTGATGCAATTGCTGTGTGATAGGGTAGTTTCCATTTTTAATTTTTTGAGGAACCTCTTTACTATTTTCCAGAGGGGCTGCACCATTTTTCATTCCCACCAACAGTGCAAAAGGGTTCCTTTCTCCACATCCTTGGAAACATCTGTTTTTTCTAAGGTGTTAATTGTAGCCATTCTGACAGGTATGAGGTGTTATTTCATTTTGTTTTGGATTTGTATTTCCTAGATGATGAACGATGTTGAGCATCTTTTCATGCATCTGTTAGCCATCTGGATGTCTTCTTTGGAGAAGTGTCTATTCATGTTTTTTGCCCATTTCTTCACTAGATTATTCCTTTTTTTGGTGTTGAGTTTGATACTAACCCTTTATCTGATATGTCATTTGCAAATATCTTCTCCCATTCTGTTGGTTGCCTTTTAGTTTTGCTGATTGTTCCCTTTTCTGTGCAGAAGCTTTTTTTCTTGATGAGGTCCCGATAGTTCATTTTTGCTTTTGTTTCTCTTGCCTCTGCAAACATGTCAAGTAAGAAGTTGCTGCGGCTGAGGTCAAAGAGGTTGTTGCCTGTTTTCTCCTCTAGAATTTTGATGGTTTTCTGTCTGACATTTAGGTCTTTCATCCATTTTGAGGTTATTTTTGTGTATGGTGTAAGAAAGTGGTCCAGATTCATTCTTCTGTATGTCTCTGTCCAATTTTCCCAATACCACTTGCTATGGAGACTGTCTTTTTTCCATCAGATATTCTTTCCTGCTTTGTCAAAGATTAGTTGGCCATACATTTATGGGTCCATTTCTGGGTTCTCTATTCTGTTCCATTGATCTGAGTGTCTGTTTTAGTGCCAGTACCATACTGTCTTGATGATTACAGCTTTGTAATACATCCTGAAGCCCGGAATTATGATGCCTCCCACTTTGGTTTTCTTTTTTAGGACTGCATCGGCTATTCGGGGTCTTTTCTGGTTCCATACACATTTTAGGATTGTTTGTTCTAGTTCTGTGAAGAATGCTGGTGTTATTTTGATAGGATTGCATTGAATACTTACATTGCTTTGGGTAGTATTGACTTTTTTTTTTTTGAGAGGGAGGGCACAAGTGAGTGAGGGGAGAGAGAGAGAGACAGAGAGAGACAGAGAGAGACGGAGAGAATCCCATGAGTGGCAGAGGGAAAGAAAAAGATGGAGAGAGAAGTGGGGCTCCAGCTCACCTGATACAGGGCTCAGACTCAAAAACTGTGAGATCATGACCTGAGCCAGATGCTTAACCAACTGAGCCACCCAGGTGCCCCTATTATCGACATTTTAGCAATATTTATTCTTCCAATCCATGAGCATGGGATGTTTTTACATTTCTTTGTGTCCTCTTCAGTTTTTTTTCATAACATTTCTATAGTTTTCAGTGTATAGATCTTTTACCTCTTTGGTTAGGTTTATTCCTAAGTATTTTATGGTTTTCGGTGCAGTTGAAAATGGGATCGATTCCTTGATTTCCCTTTCTGCTGCTTCATTATTAGTGTATAGAAATGCAACTGATTTCTGTACATTGAATTATGTCCTGTGACTTTGCTGAATTCATGGGTCCGTTCTAGTAGTTTTTTGCTAGAGTTGTTTGGTTTTCCATGTGCAGTATCATGTTGTCTGCGAAGAGTAGAAGTTTGACTTCCTCCTTGCCTATCTGGATGCCTTTTGTTTTTTTTTTTTCAATATATGAAATTTATTGTCAAATTGGTTTCCATACAACACCCAGTGCTCATCCTAAAAGGTGCCCTCCTCAATGCACATCCCCCACCCTCCCCTCCCTCCCACCCCCCATCAACCCTCAATTTGTTCTCCGTTTTTAAGAGTCTCTTGGATGCTTTTATTTCTTTGTGTTGTCTGATTGCTGAGGCTAGGACTTCCAATACTATGTCGAATAACAGTGGTGAGAGTGGACATCCCTGTCTTGTTCCTGACCTTAGGGGGAAAGTTCTCAGTTTTTCCCCATTGAGGATGATATTAGCGGTGGGTCTTTTGTATGTGGCCATTATGATCTTGAGGTATGATCCTTCTATCTCTACTTTCCTGAGGTTTTTTATCAAGAAAGGATGCTGTATTTTGTCAAATGCTTTTTCTGCATCTATTGAGAGGATCACATGGATTTTATTCTTTCTTTTATTAACGTGGTATATCACGTTGATTGAATTTGCAGATACTGAACCAACCCTGCATCCCAGGAATAAATTCCACTTGATCGTGGTGGAATTATTTTAACATAGTGTTGGATCCGGTTGGCTATATCTTGTTGAGAATTTTGCATCCATGTTCATCAGGGAAACTGGTCTTTAGTCCTCCTTTTTTAGTGGGGTCTTTGTTTGGTTTTGGAATCAAGGTAATGCCGGCCTCGTAGAATGAGTTTGGAAGTTCTCCTTCCATTTCCATTTTTGGAACAGCTTCAAAAGAATAGGTGTTAACTCTTCTTTAAATGTTGGGTAGAATTCCCCTGGAAAGCCATCCGGCCCTGGACTCTGGTTTGTTGGGATCAAGGCTTCATTATAAGCATTTAAACACAGTTAATGATGAGTTAATGCTGTCTATAAAACCAAAGATGCTGCTTACTTGGCTAGACCCAATCAATATATGTTTACTGTTGTTTTAGCTTTGCTTCATGTACACAGGCACTTTATTTCTTACAAGAAATCAATGTCTGGAACCAAAAAAATAACTGTGAAATGGTTTTATTTAAATCAGCCTTTTCTCATTATTGAACATTTCATATGAATAAATTAATCTTTATGCACACGATGATGACCTATCTGAAATAGCTTCCCAATTCTTTAAAATGTCAAAGCCATTTCCTAGCATAAAAAATACTAAAGGCATTTTGCTATCACATGGTTTATTAGTAGACTGGGAAAATCAATCTTATCCTAAGCAAAAGCAGAAATATTATTAGCTGAATCAAGGAAAGTGTGACATTTTGCCCGTGAACTCTTTTTCTTCCAATAATATATCTATTTTGGGAAATCATAAGACTGGAGCAAGACAAAAATGTGGGAGGATATTAGGCTTCTCTAACTAGCTATTGTTAAGTATTAGGAAATGAATGTAGCTTTTATCTGTGACTTTTTCAAGATCCATATGAAAAGAAAGTAATATGTGAAATAAAAATGCTCTGCCCATTATTAATAGCAACCGTCTGTCTTACAGAGAGTGACTAGGAGTGTCACTCATGGCAGTTAGTTAGGGGAGAGACCGGATGTACCTGGTTCCCCCTCCGGCGCTCACTTCCTGTTCTCGCTCTAAACCGCACTCAGTGTGCAGTACGCCACCTGCGGACGCCCAAAGGTTCTGCTGGGAGCCCAAGAATGTGAAAAATTTAAGGGGTGCCTGGGTGGCTCTGTCAGTTAAGCATCCGACTTTGGCTCATGATCTCGTGGTCTGTGAGTTCGAGCCCCACGCTGGGTGCTGTGCTGACAACTCGGAGCCTGGAGCCTGTTTCAGATTCTGTGTCTCCCTTGCTCTCTGCCCCTCCCCCACTCACACTCTGTCTCTCTCTCCCTTTCTCCGTCTCTCTCTCTCTCTCTCTCAAAAATGAGTAAACATTTTAAAAAATGTGGAAAACTTAAGGGCTGATGCCCCAATTTGCCCCTCACCCTCAAACTTGCTTCGCCTCTAGTTCTAGGATAAATGAGTTTATTTTGAGCCTTAATTCGCTAGGACGGAAGGCCTTCTGTTTTTGTTTTCTCACGCTGAACATATTTACCAAGTTTCTTATGTTGGAGAGCCTGACCCTATCGCATACTGCCTTTCTGTCCCAGCAAAAGAGCTTTTCCATTGTGGAGGGAGCTGTCGTGCCACATTTCATACAGCGTCGGGGACAATTCTGAGCGTCTGGGATTTGTTTCCGTAGGTGTTTGGCTTTGTGTGTGTGCTTGCTTGCATGCACGTAGAAAACAGAAAATCTAGATTCAAAGAAAAGCGCTGACAGTGTTTAAAGTGCCTCTTTCTGAGGACTGAGATTGCCTTCAGTATGTTCCTCTTTATTTTCTGGAGGTTTTGCAGTAAGCATACCATATTTCATGGTGAGGGGAAAAAAAGCTATTTCCCTCAAAATGATTGAGCATTTTGTATGAGCATAGTACTGTACTAAGTAATCTGGGAAGTAAAAAGAACAGACTTCCTTCCACTTAAAGCCTTTAACAAGACATAAATCAGTTGATGTACTATGTGATCGTCTTTTTATTGCCTGTTCCGTGTCAGATAACTCATTTTACTTCATGCACTCTATTCTCCCTTAATCCAGTCATACAGAAAATGTGTAAGTTCACTTGATGGTACATTATTATTCAGTAATTTCAGATGATGTTGGTGACAAACATGGCAATACATATTTTATAGTAGCAGATCACAAACACAAGATAAACACGGGCAGAAAAAAAGGTATGCGTAACACAGAAAGCAGTCTAGATAGTGATAATTGTTTCCTACCTTTTAAATTGACTATTAAGAGCATGTATCCTTCTCATAATGAGAGAAAAATTAACTTTTAATGATTTTAATAAATTGATCACCCAAGAACAATTTTGTCCTAGCTTTGGGGCACTGGTACACAGTGTGATGGACATTTAGTGAAAAGGGAGACCAGGGGCGCCTGGGTGGCCCAGTTGGTTGAGTGTCTGACCCTTGATTTCACTCAGGTCACGATCAGGGTTGTGGGATTGAGCCCCCAGTCGGGCTCCATACTCAGTGTGGATAATAAATAATTTTATTTCTCTAAAATAAAATTTAAAAAATTTAAAAATTAAAAAAATAAAACAGAAACCTGTGTGAGACAGTGAAGCTGGAAGAGGCTTCACAAAGCAACATAGGGTGCGGTCCCTGGGTGGCTTAGTTGGTTAAGCGTTGACTTGGTTAAGCATCTGACTTCAACTTAAGTCATGATCTCAGGGTTTGTGAGTTCAAGCCCCGCGTCAGGCTCTGTGCTGACAGCTAGGAGCCTGGAGCCTGTTTCAGATTCTGTGTCTCCCTCTCTCTCTGCCCCTCTCCCACTCACATTCTGTCTCTCTCTGTCTCTCTCTCTCAAAAATAAATAAACATTAAAATAAAAATTAAACTGGGGAGTGTTATGCTAAGTGAAATAAGTCATACAGAGAAAGACAGATACCATATGTTTTCACTCTTATATGGATCCTGAGAAACTTAACAGAAGACCATGGGGGAGGGGAAGGAAAAAAAAAGAGAGGGAGGGAGCCACACCATAAGAGACTCTTAAAAACTGAGTATAGACTGAGGGTTGATGGGGGGTTGGAGGGAGGGGAAAGTGGGTGATGGGCATTGAGGAGGGCACCTGTTGGGATGAGCACTGGGTGTTGTATGGAGACCAGTTTGACAATAAATTTCATTAAAAAATAATAATTAAAAAAAAATAATAAAAATTTAAAAAGCAACATAGGGCTCCCTGAGTACTTCAGAGGAAGGGTGAGATTCCAGAAGGATACGGAGAGAGGACATCCTAGAAAGAGCTTGCACAACAGCAATTAGACCTGGGCCGTCTGTGAAATAGGATAATAGCAACTTGCACATACAGTGGCTGTTTGGATTAAGCAAGGTGGTTGGTGCACCCATCGTCATCTGGGCAAGAGAGACTCAGGAAATATTAGCCAGCATGATGATGGTGACAGTGAGGAGAGAGAGGAGAGGGACTCGAGAGAGAGTCCAAAAGAATGAACGGCAAACCTGGTGATAGTCTGCTTCCTTGAATGGAAATAAGAATGCCAAATCGTTGGAGAACAGGAAGCTGGAGGCACCGTAAGGATGTCCTGAAGGAAAGGGACGGAGCAGCAAGAAACTGAAAGCAGTTTCATCCCCAGGATGGAAGGCCATCGGGACTGCTCGTTCTCTCCAGGACTTCGTACGGGCGCCAGGCCTGGGGGTAAGAATGTTTCATCTGGCGCCGGATGTAGTTGTGACCCGGTATGGAATGCAGGTGGATGACTGTGCAGATGCCAAATACTATGTCGTGTGTGCTTGCTCTTGTTAGACAATTTACAAAAATAAAAGAGGCTTGAGCCAGGGGACCGATGCTTCAGCTCCTGGAGAGTCTTGGCCCCCTGCTTTTCCAGTTTTTTGTTTTTTTTTTTAGTTTTCTTTTTTCTTTTTTAAAATTTACATCCAAGTTAGTTAGCATCTAGGGCAATAATGATTTCAGGAGTAGATTCCTTACTGCCCCTTCCCCATTTAGCCCATCCCTCTTCCCACAACCCCTCCCATAACCCTCAGTTTGTTCTCCATATTTATGAGTCTCTTCTGTTGTGTCCCCCTCCCGGTTTTTATATTATTTTTGTTTCCCTTCCCTTATGTTCATCTGTTTTGTCTCTTGAAGTCCTCATAGGAGTGAAGTCATATGATTTTAGTCTTTCTCTGACTAATTTCACTTAGCATAATACCCTCCAGTTCCATCCACAGCTTTTACAGTTCTCACCGCACCTTTGGGACCTGTCTCTCTACACCAAATAGACCTTTGTTGTTTCTTCTCTCGGATATCAGAAGGAAGGCGCCCGAGCCAGAACCGTAGCTGGTGTGCAGGGAAAGTAATGGGTCAAGTTTAGGACATTTGGTATTAAAATTTTAGTGGGATATTTATCAAATAGTAGTAAATAACTATGAAATCTTGTGGGGGTGCCTGGACCACAGGGTTAGATCTGGGAATGGTCTGCACAAAAGCAAGCATTGGTTTTGGTTGCCTTGAGCCTTGGTGTGGTTTAAGGTAGGAGAGGGGACGAGAAGCCAGCTCAGGAGGCAGAGGGAGAGTGGTCAGCGGGATGGAGAATACAGCAAGATGGAGCCGGCACCAGGGACACAGGAGAGGCAAGATGGTCTCTAATGTCCTCCACTGTTCAGGCAGAGGAGTCTGGGGGGAGTTGAGTCGATGCGAGAGAAGCCACCAGCCCTACACCAATTGTGCCACCACCGCGTCCTGCCACCCCTATTCTTGCATCCAGTTGCAGGACCCGGTGATGGAACCTCTGTTCACTTTGCTGGTCTGCTCAAAGGGATGCCCTGACTGCGAACTTGATCGCTGAAGACCAAATGCTGGGGGCCGTTACATTACTTACCCCTGAAGCACTGTATGTAGGTCAGCAGTTAGATTCGAGAGAAGTTCAGAGTCACTTAGGCAAGAGGCCTCTCGAGTCAACCGAATACGAATGAGGGAAACGTAGAGCTCAATTCTCAAAGAAGCAAACGGAAGCCTCCATCCAGGTCTTTTCCCTTTCCACTGCTTTGTCGTTTAGGGATTGAGAAGCTGAGTTGGGTAAAAGGTTGCGTAGAAAATGAAAAAGGAAGCTAGAGACGTGGTGGAGAGACAGGATCTTCTATAGCCCCCAAAGCCCAGCCGCGGTACCGTTTTTCAGGCACTTTCCCTGTCCCAGACACTCTGCTGACTTTTCACACACTAACTGATGTGACCCTCACAGAAGCCCTGAGGCGGTAGTCTCATCAGCCTAATCGCTGCTGAGGAGACAGGTGAGGGGCCCAGCAGCTTGCTCAAGGTCTCCTAACGGGAGCAACCCAGGCAGCACGTGTGTCGGGGGGGCGGTCCTGCCGCATACAGTGGCTCTCTCACTGTGCCTCACCGCCTCTCGGTGCCGTGGCCTCAAAACCACCTCAAAAGAAAACCACCTGCCTCCTGGGAAGCGGAGAATGATCCGCAAGATGGCTGCCACCAAAAAGTATGAAAGTTAAAAATTAGCCAGAAATAAGAGGAATAAACTACTGACACAGTAGTGGATTACTCTCAAAAGTATTATGCTCAATGACATATCTGATAGAAGGTTAGTATCCCAAACATATAAACAACTTATCAAACTCAATACCCCCCAAAATGAATAATCCAATTAAGAAATGGACAGAAGGCATGAGTAGGCATTTCTCCAAAGAAGACATACAGATGGCCAACAGACCCATGAAAAGATGTTCAAAATCACTCATCAGGGAAATACAGATCAAGACCACACTGAGATATCACCTCACACCTGTCAGAGTGGCTAAAATCAACAACTCAAGAGACAACGGGTGTTGGCAAGGATACGGAGAAAGGGGAACCGTCGTGCCCTGTTGGTAGGAATGCAGACTGGTGCAGCCACTCTGGAAAGCAGTATAGAGGCTCCTCAAAAAATTAAAAATAGAATTACCTTATGATCCAGTAATTGCACTATTAGGTATTTGCTCCCAAAATACAAAAATACTAATTCAAAGGGATACGTGCACCCTGATGTTTATAGCAGCATTATCTGCCATAGCCAAGTTATGGAAATGGCCCAAGTGTCCACTGACTGATGAATGGATAAAGAAGAAATTATATATATAATGGAATATTACTTGGCCATGAAAAGAATGAAATCTTGCTATTTCTGGCGATGTGGATGGAGCAGGAGAGTATTATGCTAAGTGAAATGAATCAGTCAGAGAAAGACAAATACCACAGGATTTCACTCCCGTGGAATTTAAGAAACAAAACAAACAAGCGTAATGGGAAAAAAGCGAGAAGTAAGCCAAGAAACAAACTCTTAACTGTGGAGAATAAACCGATGGTCACCAGAGGGCAGGGGGTGGGGTGCTGATTTGCTGTAATGAGCACCGGGTGATGTATGGAAGTGTTGAATCACTGTTTGTACACCTGAAACTAATATTACACTGTATGTTAACTAGCTGGAATTTAAATTAAAAAAAAAAATTTTAAGTATTATGCTAAGTGAAATAAGCCAGACACAGAAGACGTCACATAGGATCCCATTTATGTAAATTCTTGAAAGGCAAATTCTAGAAAAAGCAAGACGATAATGACAGAAAGCAGGATCGCTGGTTGCCTGGGGCTGGAAGGGGACTAGGGAACCGACTTTTTAAAAAGAAAGAACTTTTTATCATGATGGAAAATTCTACATCATGGGTGTCATGGGGGTAACTCGACTTTGTCAAAGCCCATGCAACTGTGCAGCCGAAATGGGTGAATTTTATTGTGTTAAGATATGTGTCAATCAAACGCACCACAAAAAGTTCCATTTCTTTTCGTGAATGTTCTCAAAGAAGTGTTACCTTTAAGTTTTGTGTTTATTAGTGTTGTCTGTTTTAGTAAAGAAGAATGTTTTCATAACGGAGAATTATCATTTGGAAACTACAGTGGTGCTTCTGGGGGCAATTTACAATCAAAAGTGATCAAGTGAACACAGCAAGAGCAGACTAACCGCACACAAATGTAACTGTCTACAGTCTCCTGGTGGCAGCAATGTAGGATTTCACTTGATGAATTCATTCAGCAAATGTTCATTGTGTCGAACAATTTAAAGCTGCCATTTTTGTAGGTCAAACCTGGTCATCTGTTAGCAATTCCAAATGGTTCAGTCTAATAGGAAGCACCTTCTGTGTGCTCAGGTAATATCCTGGGAGCTGTGGGGGATATAGTGTTACGTGAGAAGGACCAAAGTCCCAGCCTTGCATTCTTGCTTGCATTTCTGGTCGCCCAAGGCATGAATGAGCAGAGAGACAAGATAACAAAATCATTCCAAACTGTGATAGGAAAGAAGTAGGACAAAATGATTGGCCCTCACTTGGGGTGAGGTGAAGGCCACTTTGGAAAAGATCAGAAAAGCTGAGATCATGACATGGAACATCAGGGGAAGGTCGGTTTAGGTAAAAGGAACAGCAAGGTGAGTGACCTTAAGGTGGGGTGGACACACACGGGGGCTGGGCTGAGTGAGGAGTTGTTATTACGGTAGTTCGAAAAGGAAGCAGAAGTGAACCCTGCAGGGCCTCGAGGGCTTGGAGAAGGAGGATGGGTTCTATTCAGATTTGGGGAAAGTCACGGACGGACAGCCTTTTACCAAAAGGGCTAAGGTGATGCAGTTTGTGTTTTAAAATAGAGCTTTGCGGGCAAAGGAAATAAACATGCCATACCTCGATTGTGGTGGTTACAGGACTGTCTACATTTGTCGCAAGTCACTGAATTGTAAACCATAAAAGGTGAATTAATTGGTGAGCTTTACTCTATGTCGATTACACCTTCATAAACCTAACCCCCCAAAATAAGACAACTCTGAGCTCAAGCACTAAGAATGGTTTCTCTGGAAAATGTTTATGGGAGGGGTTTTGGGTTTGAGATTGTTTGTTTTTGGTGACCTTGTTTCTTGATCACTTTGCCTCCTTAAACTCTGCGCATGTATGATTTTTAGTAGAAGATCACATTTAGAAAAGAGAACTCTGGCTACTGGATGGAGAAAAGATAATAAGACAGAGTCAAAGATCATAGACACACAGGGAGGCTGTTTAGAGGACTGTGGCAAGAGATCATCGTGGCTGAGCCTGGGGTGGTGACGGTGACGGTGAAAGCAGGCGATGGAGAGAGCATTAACAGTCTAGTTCCGCTGGATTGGACGTGGGCAGAGGGAATAAGGAAATGGAAACGGAGGACGACTTTTAGGGTGGGGATGTCAGCATGGATGAGGCAGGGTTGGCAAGAGGGAGCCGTTCAATCAAGGTTTTTGGACTTTTAAATATTTTGAAATGCCTATTGTTGGGGCGCCTGGGTGGCTCAGTCGGTTAAGCGTCCGACTTGGGCTCAGGTCATGATCTCGCGGTCCGTGAGTTCGAGCCCCACGTCAGGCTCTGTGCTGACAGCTCAGAGCCTGGAGCCTGTTTCAGATTCTGTGTCTCCCTCTCTCTCTGCTTCTCCCCTGTTCATGCTCTGTCTCTCTCTCTCAAAAATAAATAAACGTTAAAAAAAAAATTAAAAAAAAAAAAAAAAGAAATGCCTATTGTTTATCTGAGTGGAGGTGTGAAGAAGGCAGTTGGCCATATGAGCCCGCAGCAAAGGGAAGAGAGGACAGGGCTTGGGCTCATCAGTGCCCCGTGGTATCTCCAGCCCTGGGCCTGGTCGAGGTCAAAGGACAAGGGAAAGGCTGGAAATAGAGCAAAGCAGAGGGCCCTGGAGCACTCCAGATTTGGAGCTTGGGTAGCAAGGCGGAGATAGCCGGGCAGGGGAGCACCACATGGCCCGCTCCCAAGAAGGGTGTATATTTAACCCTTTAAGTGTTGAATGTGTGCATCTGTGTGGGCTGCCACACAAAATACCAGAGACCGGGGGGCTTAAACAACAGACACTTCTGTCCTCAGAGTTTGAAGGCTGGGATTCTCAGATCAGGGTACCAGTGTGGTAGGTTCCTGGTGAGATCTTTCTTCCTGGCTTGCAGATGGCTGCCTTCTTCCTGTGTCCTCCCATGGTGCAGAGAGACAGGCAGACAGGGAGAGAGACACAGAGAGAGAATGAAGAGTAAGTGAGAGATTTCTCCCTCTTATGAGGCCAAAGTCCTCTCAGATTAGGGCCCTGCTCTTCTGAGCTCATTTAACCTTAATTATCTCTCAAGGACCTTACCTCCAGGTACAGTCACAGTGGAGGTTAGGGCTTCAATATATGAACCGGGGGAGGAGACACAGTTCAGTCCACAGACACCTGTACGTGGACATCATGGTGACCTAGAGTACAAACCATGGCCACAGTCTTGTCACGTGGCCAAACTGCAAAATGATGACCTCACTGTGAGCCTCCAGCTATTGCAACAGTGCAGTGGCCCATCATCCAAAGCCTCCCCGCCTTCCACAGCATGCTTGAAATAAGTGAGGACACTAATAACAACAACAACATTGATGATGACATTTGTTGTTTGACCACTGTGTGCCCGGTACTGTTGTCATAAGCACTTTGGCAATTGAGTAGCTCAGCCTATCCTCACAAGCCTTTGAGGTAGATATTTTATTTACAGCCAAGGGGGCACAGGCCCCAAGAAGTTAAATAACTTGCTCAAGGTCACAATGTTAATAAGTGGCAGGAAAGGGCTCCACGTCCTGCCGCCTGGCTTTAACCGTCTGGGCTATTCACCACTGTTCTAGCTCTGACTTTAAGGGTCCGCTTAACATTTACTTAGATTCCATGGAGTCACTGGGGCTGGGTTTAGCAAGTATCTTCTCGTGTTCAGTTCTGTCATCTCTGAGAGTTCAACATGTGGCAAAATTCAGATCAAAGAAGTCACTGGGCATTTTGATGTCAGAAACCACAAGGCCATTAAATTTCATGGGGGATATATTCGTGTCCTAGGGCTTCTGTAATAAAGTCCCTGAAACTGGATGGTTGGGAGTCTGAACTCAAGGTGTCAGCAGACGCATGTTCCCTCTGAAATCTGTAGGGGAATCCTTCCTATCTTCTTAGCATCTGGTAATTTGCCAACAACCCACATTGGCCACTTAGCCAACACTGACACAGAGTACACGTGTAAGAAGGTGTTTCTTGACTTGTGGCTACACAACTCCAGTCTCTGCCTTTATTGTCACATGGCAGTCTTTGCATGATGCCTTCATATAAGGACATCAATCATACTGAATTAAGAGCCCACCCTTCTCCAGAATGACCTCGTCCTTTTTGTTGACATATAACATCAGAATTGACATATAACATCATATTAGTTTCAGGTATACAACATGATCAAATATTTGAATATGCTGAGAAACGATCACCATGACAGATCTGGTTAACATCCATACCATACATGGTGACAATTTTTTTCCCCTTATGATGAGAACCCTTAAGATTTGCCTTCTCAGCAACTTTCAAATATACAATACAGTCTTATTAACTATAATCACCAGCACGGTGATTACATCCCCGTGACTTATTTATTTTATAACTGGAAGTTATACCTTTTGATCCCTTTCACCCATTTCACCCATCCCCCATTCCATTGCCTCTGGTGACCCACCAGTCTGTGTTCTGTATCAGTTAGTTCAGGTTTATTTGTTTTTTTATTTTTCAGATTCACATATAAGTGAGATCATACATACATATACATATACATATACATATACATATACATATACCTGTAAATATTTTCCTTATTCATTTCCTTTCCACATTTCACATCTTCTTTATCCATTCACCCATCAGTGGACACTTAGCTTGCTTCAATACTTGAGCTGTTA
Source organism: Neofelis nebulosa (assembly GCF_028018385.1). NCBI lineage: Eukaryota > Metazoa > Chordata > Mammalia > Carnivora > Felidae > Neofelis > Neofelis nebulosa. The sequence goes on from NC_080794.1 coordinate 12,730,565, forward strand.
TAAATTGCTGGATCATATAGTATTTCTATTTTTCTTTTTCTGAGGAACCTCTGTACTGTATTCCACAGTGGCCGCACCAATTTACATTCCCACCAGCAAGACACAAATGTTCCCTTTTCTCCACATCCTCACCAATATTTGTTATTTCTAGTCCTTTTGATAATAGTCATTCTAGTAGGTACCAGGTGATATATCATCGTGGTGTCAATTTGTATTTTCCTGATGATTAGTGAAGTCGAACACCTTTTCATGTATGTGTTAGCCATCTGTATGTCTTCTTTGGAAAAAATGTTTATTCAGATCCTCTGCCCATTTTTAAGTTGGATTGTTTGGGATTTTTTTTTTTTTTTTGCTATTGAATTGTATGAATCCTTTATATATTTTATAAATTAACCCCTTGTCAGATATATGATTTGCAAATATTTTCTCCCATGTGGTTGTTGCCTTCTCATTTTGTTGGTGGTCTTCTTTGCTGTGCAGAAGCTTTTTAGTTTAATATAGTTCCACTTGTTTATTTTTGCTTTTGTTCCTCTGCTTTTAGTGTCAGATCCAAAAAATCATCGCCAAAATTGACATCAAGGAGCTTTACCACCTGTGTTTTCCTCTGGGGGTCTTATGGCTTCAGGTCGTATGTTCAAGTCTTTAATATATTTTGAGTTAGTTTCTGTGTGTCGTGTAAGGTAGTCTAGTTTCATTCTTCTGCATGTGGCCGTCCAGTTTCCCAACAGCATTTTTTGAAGAGACTGTCCTTTCCCCGTTGTATATGTTGGGTACTTTGTTGTAAATTAACTGACTACATATGCATGAGTTTACTTCTGGGCTCTCTATTCTGTTTCATTGACCTATGTGTGTCTGGCTTTATGCCAATACCGCACTGTTTTGATGACTATAGTTTTGCAATATAGTTTAAAATCTAGAAGCATGATGCCTCTAGCTTTCCTTCTTTCTCAAGACTGCTGTGGCTAGTTAGGGTCTTTTGTGGTTCCAAACAAATTTTGGGATTTTTGTTCTATTTCTGTGAAAAATGCCATGGAAATTTTGATAGGGATTGCATTAAATGTGTAGATTGCTTTGGGTAGTATAGACATTTTAACAATATTAATGATTCCAATCCATGAGCACAGAGTATCTTTCCATTTGTTTGTGGTATGACTTCATCTTAATTTAACTGATTACATCTTTAACAGCCCTATTTCCAAATAAGGTCACATTCTGAATATTGGGAGTTAGGACTTAAACATTTCTCTCTCTCTCTCTCTCTCTCTCTCTCTCTCACTCACTCACTCTCTCTCTCTCTTTTGGTGGGAGTTACATAATTCAACCCAAACAGGGGCTATGTAGATAGAGTTTAAAATCTTAAGAATAAGTATCTCTCTGCAAATCTTTAATGCACAATCCCCACTTTCTCAATCTAACATCCCTAGAAAAACTTCCTCACAGCAAAGTTCCTTCCTCAGGCTTAAGGATTCTCAGCACCAGATGTTAAGTCCTCTAGAAAATCTGCAAATGGCAGAGGAAAAATGCAAAGAGAAAATAAAGTTCTCAAGTGCAACTAGCTTCTACTCTAAATTAAAGCAACGTCAGAATTTTTTCCAAGTCCTCTGACTTCAAAAATACCAACAAACACTGTTCATAGTGTTGGGTACTATCATTTCTCTTAATTTTTTACATTCTGGAAGTTGAACTATAAAGCCACATGCTAATTACATAACAGTATTCTCTGTTAATAAGTGTTTTGAGCAGTTTTGCCACCTCAAAGTAATCCAATGAAGATTTAACGTAGAGTGGCCTTTCAAATGAACACAGAAAAGATGGATTGTTTAATAAATGGTACAGGGACATTTGGCTAACCATTTGGGAAAAAGTAAAGTTAGATGCCTACTTCATACATTAAACTTACATAAAATTGAATTATAGAAAATTTTTCATTTTTTTATTTAACTTTCCTAAAAGTTTATTTATTTATTTCTGGGATAGAGAGAGAGAGAGAGAGAGAGAGAGAGAGAGAGAGAGCATGCACGTGCCTGCGCATGAGCAGGGAGGGGGAGAGAGAGAGAGAGAGAGAGAGAGAGAGAGAGAATCCCAAGCAGGCTGTGCACTGCCAGCACAGAGCCTGACCCTGGAACCGTGAGATCGTGACCTGAGCTGAAACCAAGAGCCAGATGCTTAACTGATGGAGCCACCCAGGTGCCCAGAATTATAGATGAATTTTTAAAATTACACAAGGTAAATCACAAAATAACTGAGAAAATAGAAGGGACTATTCACTATATTTTGAATTGGAAAGTTTTGCTAATTGTAAGCACAAAGAGATAATCCATAAAAATGGGGCACCCGGGTGGCTCAGTTAAGCATCCAACTTCCGCTCACCTCACAATCTCACAGTTGGTGAGTCTGAGCCCCACATCAGGCTCTCTGCTGTCAGCAAAGAGCCTGCTTCAGATCCTCGGTCCCCCCCTCTTTCTGCCCCTCCGTCGCTCTTTCTCTCTATCAAAAATAAATAACTACTCGGGGCGCCTGGGTGGCGCAGTCGGTTAAGCGTCCGACTTCAGCCAGGTCACGATCTCGCGGTCCGTGAGTTCGAGCCCCGCGTCAGGCTCTGGGCTGATGGCTCGGAGCCTGGAGCCTGTTTCCGATTCTGTGTCTCCCTCTCTCTCTGCCCCTCCCCCGTTCATGCTCTGTCTCTCTCTGTCCCAAAAATAAATAAAAAATGTTGAAAAAAAAAATTAAAAATAAATAAATAAATAAATAACTACTAAAAAAGATATAATCCATAAAAAGAGATATGAATCAGTTTAAATACATAAAAGTCTAAAACTTACTTGTATATTGGGGCGCCTGGGTGGCGCAGTCGGTTAAGTGTCCGACTTCAGCCAGGTCACGATCTCGCGGTCCGTGAGTTCGAGCCCCGCGTCAGGCTCTGGGCTGATGGCTCGGAGCCTGGAGCCTGTTTCCGATTCTGTGTCTCCCTCTCTCTCTGCCCCTGCCCCGTTCATGCTTTGTCTCTCTCTGTCCCAAAAATAAATAAAAAACGTTGAAAAAAAAAATTAAAAAAAAAAAAAAACTTACTTGTATATATAAAAAACAGCATAACAACATGGGGGAGAAGGTATGTACTGTATATGACGGATATGTTTATATTTTTCGTGCAAAAACACAAATTGCTAACAAATTCATTCTCCAAAAAAAGATAGCAGAATTTTAAAAAGCAACCCACAGAAGAAGAAATACAGCCATTAAACATATGAAAAGATGCTTGTTCTCATTTAAGACCAGTTACATAGGATCTCTAAGGCTTCTTTCATTCAGTGCGAACACAGCATGATTCTGAATATAGAGTATTCATTTGGTACATTTTTGCATAGATTTGCTCTTGAACTCACCTTCCAGTGCAGAATATTTTAATCTCCAATACAAAGTTTAATAAAATCACTTACATCTCATTTACCATATTTCTGTTAGAAAAATCTGGATCTTTTCAAACCCAACGTTATTAGAATCTCTTGGTTGCGTGAGCCGAAATGCCAATTCAAACTTGCTTAAGAAAAAGATTCAGCAGATGTCTACCACCTCCACACATTCCTACACCCTTAATCTCCCTGTGTTTTGAAACTCCAAATGAGCTTTCTCCAAAATGTAAGGGCAAATTGACCTAATTCTTCTCTCCCTCTGAGTGGAGGGCGGTCAACTTCTCACACTTAACAAGTAGAACAGCTCTGAGTAGAAAAGGCCTGAGGGCCTGCCATGGCCTCCAGAGATTTACCAGTAATTTAACCTTTCATATCTGAAAGTTTCTAGAAGAGAATCCCCTTCCTGGCTAAAACCCTAATTGTGTCTCTCTGAAGCACCTTAGGAACAACAACCATGTGTTTAGAATGACTTCAGTCAGGCCATGTGAACCAATAAATTACAGTGTTCACTTATTCGCTTGCCTTGGGTTTCCATCCTTTAAGGCCAGATGGCTCTAACTTAGGGTACTTCTCTGTGGTTCATCCTGTCCCTTATCTTCTGAGCTACTGTCCTCGACTCTCTTGGGAGTGTGACTCTGCGTGTGTGTGTTGGGGGGGGGGGGGTTGTGTGTGTGTGCATACTTAAGGGTTTTCAAACGGTTTCAATAACAACAAAGAAGCTGGTTGGTTGTTTCAAAAATTCATTTCTCACTTCCAAAGAAGTGAGATATATTTCAAACACACGCACACACTTCATTTCTGTCGGGCCCAGTGATCCATGGATTCACACTGACACTGTCCATTCCTTTCCTTTCTGGTGTTCAGTATAGACACTGCCCTGGTCAGGGGTGGGAGCAGCTCAGCTGGGTGCTTCCGCTTCAGACTCTCCTTTGAGGCTGCAGTCGGTATCGCCAGGACCGCAGTCCTCTGGAGGCTTAACCCCATGGAAGGGTTTCCTTCCGGGCTCATTTCCACGGCTGCTGGCGGTCCTCAGTTCCTCACTACCTGCGTTTCCACAGGCTGCCTCACAACATGGCCGCCAGTTCCCCCAGTGGGAGCAAGGTGAGAACAAAGAGTAAGCATTCACCGGCGAGACAGAAGCCACAGTCTTTTAGAAACCTAATTGCAGGAGTGCCATTCCATCATTTCTGTCACATCCATGTTTTAGAGATGACTCACAAAGTCTAGCCTGCACCCAGGAAAGGGGAATTAAGCCCCTTTAGGGAGGAGTATCAAAGAATTTGTGCGTATATCTTTAAAACTACCACACGGTATTGGAGGTAAACTGACTTCCCCAGAGAATCTGAGTCCTTTCTAAAGTACCATGATCCTTTGCCAAAGGCTTGCCTCAGGAGTGCTAAGATGGGAAGGAGGGTAAATGAGAGAACCCAGTAGGGGTGGGGAGGGAAGATCCAGGCAGAGGACAGATCCCCCTGTCATGCACCTGCATCACAACACACCTGAAGCCACCTGTAACAGTTTTAAGTAAGAAAAGGGCTAAGAACCTTAACCTTCTACAATGGGAATCAGAGAGCCCCTAATACCACAATTCGACAAGGCAGAAGTGAAACACAGACATGGGGTTATAGTAGGTGGGAGAGTGGCAAGCATGTGATTGCCTACAGTTGCAAAGCAACCTCATCTGGCCAGCGGCATAAACAGGAAGGTGGTGGGCTTTTAATTCCAGAAAAAGTGCAGTTCCAGAGGAGTGGACATGACCTCAGCTCAGCTGCTCACTCCCTCCATCACCTGGGACCTGCACCTGCATCATACCACACCTGGGACCCTGGGGGGTAGAGTCCTGCCTCATTTTCATCCATGTCCTCCGTTCCTTAAGTACCCCAACCTACCAGAGCTGCCCTCCGAATTCCCTCAACAGTATTTATGCGTAGCACTCGGTGGGTGGTTAACCAAATATGTTCTGATCAACGGTTTTATTTTTTAATGGTTTTAACATCACAATTATTTTGTCATTTGTGAACGCCATTTACAGGCAGCTCCCGTCTTTAGGTGCTTTGAGTTCATGACTTTTTCACTAGACCGTGGTTCTCAACCTTGGCTACACATTAGAATCAACTAGAAATTTCTTCCCATTCCAGGATTTGATGCAAATTAAAAGAGAATACTGAACCAGTTTCAATAACTAAGAGTTAACAGATTTTGCTAAGTAATATTTCCTTAGTGGGAAGCTAAGATTGAAAATCATCATTTCAGAATCTCTCTACTCAAAGTGTGCCCTGTGTACCAACAGCAACCTTATCACCTGTGAGCTTCTTAGAAATGCAGAATTTCAGGCCTCACCTCTGAATCAGAATCTGCATTTTAACAAGGTTCCCCGGGTGGGTGGTTCATACGCACATAAAAGTTTTTGTTTTGTTTTTTATCCATTCATTTTATTATGAAAGATTTCACTCAAGTAGGAAAACATATAAATAAACCTCCACGTGGCTGACATTTTCCCCATGTCTTAAGATGAAGACTACAATGAAAAGCACAAAGAAACAATTGAGACACCGCCCCTACCCCCCCCCCCCCCCCCACACTTTGTGGTCTTTCTGGAATCTGTTCCTCTGCTTTCCTTCCCAGAGCTGAGGTTGTTCTGAAATCTCCTATCCAAGTTTTTACATCTTCATTGCCTCTTTTCCTATTGCTCTGTGCTTCTGAACATTACATCTGCATTATTTTTCTATAATTACTAATTTTTGTGTTCCTTTCACATTCTGTGTAGGGAGTATCCATTCTGACAGGTGTAATTCAAATTCATTTATTCAACTGTAGTGTCATATTCCATTTGTGAATATACCACCCACTGTGTCATATGTTATGCATTTTAAATTAACTGCCCCCAAATTCAAATAGTTTTCCATTTTCACTGTTACTGTGTTGAAATAAACATTTTATCGTGGTTTCTTTGTGCACTTGTGAAAGTGTGTCTACAGGGCATGTATCTGCAAGTAGATTTCAACGTTAACAATTTTATTAAACCCTACTCCAAAACCACTGTGCTAATAAATAAAACCACCACATCCCAACATCCTGACCAGCACTTAACATTGTCCACGTTTTTTTTTTTCCCCCTGATTTGGAATAAGTGATGATTGATTTGTGTTTCTGTGGTTATAAGTATGATTGATAAATATGTGTTGGTTTAGTTGTCCGTTAACTTTTGCTTTTCTGTCAAATAATCAAATTCTTTGTCCATTTTTTAACATGTAATTATCTAAAGCTAAAAAATTTCATCTAAGTAGTGATTTGTCTGTATTACGCAAATTTTTCTATGTTGTGTTTTCATTTTTATTTGGTTAAAAACAATGTCTAATAGGGGCACCTGGCTGGCCCAGTCAGTGGCTTTTTTTTTTTAGTATTTATTTTAATGTTTATTATATTTGAAAGAGAGAGAGACAGAGTGCAAGCCTGGGAGGTGCAGAGAGAGGGGAAGACACAGAATCGGAAGCAGGCTCAAGGCTCTGAGCTGTCAGCACAGAGCTCAAAGTGGGGCTGGAACTCACGAACTGTGAGATCATGACCTGAGCTGAAGCTGGGTGCTTAACTGACTCAGCCACCCAGGAGCCCCTTTTTGTATACCTTCTTTGAAAAAAAAAACGTATTTAGGTCCTTTATCTGTTTCTTAATGGGGTTATTTGATTTTTTGCAATTGAGTTTATGAGTTCCTTATATCTTTTGGATATTAACCCCTTATTCAATATATAGTTTGCAAATATTTTCTCCCATTCTGTAGGTTGCGTTTGAATTCTGTTAATTGTTTGCTGTGTGGAAACCTTGTAGTTTGATGCAATTCCACTTGCCTATTTTTGCTGTTGTTGCCTTTGCTTTTGGTGTCATATCAAAAAAATCATAGCCCAGACCAAGGTCAAGCAGCTTTTTCTCTATGCTTTCTTTCAGAAGTCTTGTGCTTCAGATTTTACATTTAAGTCTGTAATCCATTTACAGTTGCTATTTGCATATGGTGTGAGGTGAGGATCCAATAGTATCCTTCTGCATGTGGATACCCAGTTTTTCTAATGCCACTTTTGAAGAGACTATCCAGCTTTGTAATACATTTTGAAATCAGAAAGTCTGTCAGTTTGCAAGCTCCTCGGGAGCTTTCCAGGTACTGGTACTCATACCCTGAGTACTCATCATCTGAAACTGGTACTCATACTCAGAGGCCAGGGAGAGACCAAAGGCAGACCACTGCAGATGGATAAGGTGGCAGGTTTTCATGAGCAAGAGAACTTACATAGGAGGCTTGTCTTGGGGGTTCCAAGATGAGTAGATCTCTGCACCTACTCACCAGATCTCAGATGTTTATGTAGAGGCTGTAACTGGGTTCAGTCACAAACACCATCCACATGATCTCAGCATCACACCCACTATCTCAACGCTCTGTCATTGAAGCAACCTCAGATGATAGTTGGGATCCCTAGTTCGTGGCCCCAGACTCCCTTGGCCGTTGCCTTGAGCAGTGTTGAAAACATACAGAACACGCCTTTACTACACTAACCAAGTCGCTGCACTTCAGAGGCAGTCTGGCATCCTTGACAACGTGTCATCCCACCAGGGCACTGCAGTGGTCACTCTTTATTAAAGTCCTCCAAAACCCCCAAATTCCTACAGAGCCTTGTACCTCTTTCACATTGTTAGGGGTGGCATGGGCTTGCACCTTATATCAATCATGGCTTCTGGGACAACAGGGGCCTTAGCAATGAAATAATTCCAAAAACTTATGGCAGTGCCTGGACCTTGAATTTTCTGTGGGCTCACTGTTTGCCACCCCGCCCCACCCCCCCACCCCCGCCCACAGATGTTCCAGGAAAGCTTGCAGGGTGTCCTGCAGCAGAGGCAAACCTTCACATGTTAACATTAGATCATCAGTGCAATGGGCCCATTTCACTGCTACTGGGAAGGGGGACAAGGACAGATGACATAGGGTAGGGTTGTGCAGGTAACCTTGGGGAAGCACTTGAAAAGTTTATTATTGTCCCTCCCACGTGAAAGCAAATTGATCTTAGTTATCAGAAACCTGACAAAGTCTTTCCTGTGAATTTTCTCGAAGCCTTTTTCAGGGACAATTTTTTTTACCAAAGCATCAGAGGAAAACAATATCTATATGCAAACAACAAAAGACTTTTTTTAAAAGGCCATAGTTAAATATCTGATGAGAGTTCATCATAATGCAATTATTCTTCTTGCTCAAGATCACCTTGTATATTTGGGGTCTTTTGGTTACATATCAATCCTATGATTTCTTTTTTCTTTTATCGTAAAGAATGCCTTTGGGATTTTGCTAGGGATTGCATTTAATCTGTAGATGACATTGGGTAATATGGACATTTCATGAGTACTAATTCTTCCAAGGCATGAACACAGGATATCTTTCCATTTGTCTGTGACCTTTAATTTCCTTCCTCAGTGTTTTATAATTTTCAATGTACAGGTCTTTCACCTCTTTGGTTAAGTTTATCCCTAGTATTTTATTCTTTTGTTACTGCTGTGAATAAAATTGTTTTCTTAATTTCCTTTTCAGATAGTTCACTGTTTGTGTTTAGAAATGTGGCTGAGTTTTGTGAATTGATTTTTGAATCCTGCAATGTTACTGAACTCACTTATTAGTTCTAACAGGGTTTTTTTGTTATTGAGTCTTTCGGGTTGTATACTATATGGTCATGTCATCTGCAGAAATAATTTTACTTCTTCCTTTCTGATTTGGATGTCTTTTATTTTCATTTTCTTGCTTCATTGCTCTCGCAAGGACTTCCAGCACTGTGTTGAACAGAAGTGGTAAGAGTGGGCATCCTTGCTTTGTACCTGATCCCAGAGGGAAAGGTTTCTGTTTTCCTCTGTAGATTATGATGTTAGCTGTGGGCTTCTCGTAGATGTTCTTTATAGTATTGAGGAAAGCTCTTCCTACACCTATTTTGTTGAGAATTTTAAACATGAATTGATATTGAACTTTGTCAGATGCTTTTTCTGCGTCTATTGAGATGATCATATACGCTTTTACTTTCATTTTGTTAATGCGGTGTATCACGTTGATTCATTTGCATATGTTGAACCATCCCTTGCATCCCAGGGATAAGTCCCATTTGGTCGTGGTGTTTGGTCTTTCTAATGTGCTGTTTAATTTTATTTGCTAGACTTTTGTTGAGGATTTTGCATTTATGCTCATCAGGGATATATGCCTGTCATCTTCGTTTCTTGGATTGTCTTTGTTTGGTTTGAATATTAGGATGATGCTGGCCTCATAAAATTAGTTTGGAAATGTTCCCTCTTCTTCCAGTTTTTGGAAAAATTTGGGAAGGATGGGTATTAATTCTTCTTTGAATGTTTGGCAGAATTCATGTGTGATGCCCCCTCTGATTTAGGCCTTGTCTTTATTGGGACGTTTTTCACTATTGAGTTAATCTCCTTATTTGTTATTGGTCTATTCAGGGTTTACAGTTCTTCTTTTTTGTTCAAAAGTGTATTTAAATTCTAGTTAGTTAACATACGGTGAAATATTGGTTTCAGGAGTAAAATTCAGTGATTTGTCACTTACATACAACACCCGATGCTCATCATAACAGGCACCTTCCTTGATCCCCATCACCTATCTAGCCCATCTCCCAACCACCTCCCTCCATCTACCCTCAGTTTATTTTCTATCTTTAAGAGTCTCTCACGGTTTGTTTCCCTCTCTCTTTTCCCCCCTCCCATATGTTCATTTGTTTTGTTTCTTAAAGTCCACATGAGTGAAATCATACGGTATTTGTCTTTCTCTGACTGACTTATTTTGCTTAGCATAATACTTTCTAGTTCCATTCACGTTGTTGCAAATGGCAAGATTTTATTCTTTTTGATGGCTCAGTAATATTCCAGTGTGTGTGTGTGTGTGTGTGTGTGTGTGTGTGTGTGTGTGTGTATCACTTCTTTATCCATTCACCAGTTGACAGACATTTGGGCTCTCTCCAAAGCTTGGCTATTGTTGATAGCCATGCACCCCTTCAAATCTGTATTTTTGTACCTTTTGGGTAAATACCTAGTAGTGCAATTGCTGGATCATAGGGTAGTTCTATTTTTAACTTTTTGAGGAGCCTCCATACTGTTTTCCACAGTGGCTGCACCAGTTTGCATTCCCACCAGCAGTGCAAAAGAGATCCTCTTTCTCCGCATCCTCGCCAACATCTGTTGTTGCTGGAGTTGTTAATGTTAGCTATTCTGACAGGTGTGAGGTGGTATCTCACCGTGGTTTTGATTTGTATTTCCCTGACTATGAGTGATGTTGAGCATCTTTTCATGTGTCTGTTAGCCATCTGGATGTCTTCTTTGGAAAAATGTCTATTTGTGTCTTCTGCCCATTTCCTAACTGGACTATTTGTTTTTTGGGTGTTGAGTTTGATAAGTTCTTTATAGATTTTGGATACTAACGCTTTATCTGATATGTCATTTGTAATTATTTTCTACCATTCCATAGGCTGTTTTTAGTTTTGTTGATTGTTTCCTTTGCTGGGCAGAAGCTTTTTATTTTGATGAGGTCTCAACACGTTATTTTTGCTTTTGTTTCCCTTGCCTCTGGAGATGTGTCTAGTAAGAAGTTGCTCTGGCCAAGGTCAAAGAGGTTACTTCCTGTGTTCTTCTCTAGAATTTTGATGGTTTCCTGTCTTACATTTAGGTCTTTCATCCATTTTGAGTTTATTTTTGTATGTGGTGTAAGAAAGTGGTCCAGTTTCATTTTTCTGCATGTTGCCATCCAGTTTTCCCAACACCATTTGTTGAAGAGACTGTCTTATTTCCATTGGATATTTTTTCCTGCCTTGTCAAAGATTAGTTGCCCATATAGTTGTGAGTCCACTTCTGGGTTTCCTATTCAGTTCCATTCATCTATATGTCTGTTTTTGTGCCAGTACCATACTGTCTTGATGACTACAGATTTGTAACATAGCTTAAAATCCAGAATCATGATGCCTCCAGTTTTGTTTTTCTTTTTCAGGATTGCTTTGGCTATTCAGGGTGTTTTGTGGTTCCATACAAACTTTAGAATTGTTTGTTCTAGCTCTGTGAAAAATGCTGGTGGTATTTTGATGGAGACTGCATTAAATGTGTAGATTGCTTTGGGTAGTACAGACATTTTAACAATGTTTGTTCTTGCAATCTGTGAGGATGGAATGCTTTTCCATTTCTTTGTGTTCTTTTCAATCTCTTTCATAAAATTTTTATAGTTTTCGGAGTACAGATCGTTTACCTCTTTGGTTAGGTTTATTCCAAGGTATCTAATTGTTTTTGGTGCAGTTGCAAATGGGATTGATTCCTTGATTTCTTTTTCTACTGGTTTGTTATTGGTGTACAGAAATGCAACCAATTTCTGTACATTGATTTTATATCCTATGACTTTGCTGAATTTATGTAGTAGTTCTAGTGATTTTTTGGTGGAATCTTCCAGGTTTTCTATATAGAGTATCATGATCTGCACATAGTGAAAGTTTGACTTCTTCCTTGTCATGGTGGATGCCTTTTATTTATTTTTGTTATTTGATTGCTGAGGTTAAGATTTCCAAAACTATGTTAAATAGTAATGGTGGGAGTGGACATCCTTGTCTTGTTCTTGCCCATCGGGGAAGGCTTTCAATTCATCCACAGTGAGGATGATATTAGCTGTGGGTCTTTCATATATGACTTCTATGATGTTGAGGTATGTTCCATCTGTCCCTACTTTGTTGAGGGTTTTTATTAAGAATAGATGCTATATTTTGCCAAATGCTTATTTTACATTTATTGAAAGGATCATATGGTTCTTATCCTTTCTTTTATTAATGTGGTGTATCACTTTGATTGATTTGTGGATATTGAACCAGTCCTGGAGTCCAGGGATAAATCCCACTTGATCGTGGTGAATAATTCTTTTAATGTACTGTTGAATTCTATATGGTGTGTCTTGGTTTTTTTAATTTTTATTTAAAAAAAATTTTTAACGTTTATTTATTATTGAGAGAGAGAGCACGCGCGCGCGTGCGCGCGCACACACACACACACACACACACACACACACACACGAGTGGGGGAGGGGCAGAGAAAGAGAGGAAGACACGGAATCTGAAGTAGGCTCCAGGCTCTGAGCTGTCAGCACAGAGCCCGACGCGGGGCTTGAATTCACGAACTGTGAGATCGTGACCTGAGCCGAAGTTGGATGCTTAACCGACTGAGCCACCCAGGCGCCCCTAATTTTTATTTTAGTGAGAGGAACACGCAAACGTGTGAGCAGGGGAAGGGGCAGAGGGAGAGAGAGAAACTTAAGCAGGCTCCACACTCAGCATGGAGCTCGAAGCAAGGCTCGATCCCTCGACCCTATGGGATCATGTCCTGAGCCAAAAGTAAGAGTCAGACACTCAACCAACTGAGCTATCCAGGCACCCCATCGATTTGCTGGTTTCTTGTTGAGAATTTTTGCATTTACGTTCATCAGGGATGTTGACCTGTAATTTTCCTTTTTAGTGGGTTCTTTGTCTGGTTTCAGAATCAAGGTAATGCTGACCTTATAGAATGAGTTTGGAAGTTTTCCTTCTGTTTCTATTTTTTGGAACAGTTTGAGAAGAATAGGTACTAACTGTTCTTTAGATGTCTGGTAGAATTCCCCCTAGGAAGCCATCTGGCCCTGGACTTCTGTTTGTCGGGAGATTTTTTATTACTGTTTGAATTTCTTTTCTGGTTATGGGTATGTTCAAATTTTCTATTTCTTCCTGTTTCATTTTCATAGTTTGTATGTTTCTAGGAATTTATCATTTCTTTCAGGGTACCCAGTTTGTTGGCATATAATTTTTCATAATATTCTCTTATGATTGTCTTTCTGTGGTGTTGGGTGTGATCTCTCCCCTTTCATATGTGATTTTATCCATTTGAGTCCTTTCTCTTTTATTTTTGATAAATCCGGCTAGGGGTTTATCAATTTTGTTAATTCTTTCAAAGAACCAGCTCTTAGTTTCATTGATCTGTTATATTGTGGGGTTTTTTTGTATTTGTTTCTATATCATTTATTTCTGATGTAATCTTTATTATTTCTCTTCTGCTCGTTTTAGGTTTTATTTGTTGTTCCTTTTCTAGCTCCTTTAGGTATAAGGTTAGGTGTGCATTTAACCTTTCTTGCTTCTTGAGGTAGGCCTGAATTGCAATATACTTCCTTCTTAGGACTGCCTTTGCTGCATCCCAAAGGGTTTGGACTGTCATGCTTTCATTTTCATTTGCTTCCATGTACTTTTACATTTCCTCTTTAATTTCCCATTAAAGATTAATGGGAATTAAATTTCCCATTTAATTAACCCATTCATTCTTTAGTAGGATGTTCTTTACTCCAAGTATTTGTAGTCTTTCCAAATTTTTTCTTGTGGTGGGTTTCATAGCCTTGTGGTCTGAAAATATGTGTGGTATTATCTCAATCTTTTGGTACTTGTTGATGGCTGATTTGTGACCCAGTATGTGATGTATTCTGGAGAATATTCTGTGTGCATTTGTATTCTGCTGATTTAGGGTGGAATGTTCTGAATATATTTAAGTCCATCCAGTCCAGCGTGTCATTCAAAGTGGTTGTTTCCTTGTTGATTTTCTGCTTAAGTGGTCTGTCCATTGTTGTAAGTGGGATGTTAAAGTCCCCTACTATTATTGTATCATTGTCAGTGAGATACGTTTGTTATTGTTTTATATATTTGGGTTCTTCTAAGTCGGGGGCATAAATATTTATGATTGTTATATCTTCTTGATGGATAGACCCCTAAATTATGATACAATGCCTTTCTTCATCTCGTTACAGTCTCTGGTTTAAAATCTAGTTTGTTTGATATAGGTATGGCTACTCTGGCTTTCTTTTGGTGTGCATTAGCATGACTGATGTTTCTCCATCCCCTCATTTTCAATCTGCAGTTGTTTTTAGGTCTAAAATAGTCTCTTGTGGGCAGCCTATAGATGGGTCTTTTTTTTTTTTTTATCCATTCTGATACCCTATGTCTTTTGACTTGAGCATTTAATCCACTTACATTCAGGGTGATTATTGAAATCGGAGTTTAGTGCCTTGTGTTACCTATAAAGTTGGTATTTCTGGTGAAGTTCTCTAGTCCTTTCTAGTCTTTGTTGCTTTTGGTCTTTTTTCCCCCCGCTGAAAGAGTCTCCCTTAATATTTCATGCAGGGCTGGTTTAGTGGTCATGAACCCCTTTAGTTTTTGTTTGTCTGAGAAACTCTTTATCTCTCCTTTTCTGAACGACAGCCTTGCTGGATAGAGTATTCTTGGCTGCATATTTTTCCCATTCAACATTCCCATGTTGAATATATCCTGCCACTGAATTCTGGCTAGCAAGTTTCTGTGGATGGATCTTCTGCAAGTCTGATGTCTTCCCTTTTAGGTTAAGGACTTTTATTCCTTTGCTGCTTTCAAGATTCTTTCCTTATCTGAGTATTTTGTGAATTTGACTATGATATGCCTTGGTGATGGCCAGCTTTTGTTGAATTTAATGGGAGTTCCCTGTGCTTGGATTTTCATGTCTATGTCCTTTCCCAGATTAAGGATGTTTTCAGCTATAATTTGCTCACATAAACCTTCTGTCCCTTTATCTCTCTTCATCTTCTGGGACTCCTATGATATGAATGTTATTCCGTTTTAATAAGTCATTGGTTCTCTAAGTCTGCCTTCATGATCCATGACTTTTGTTTCCCTCTTTTTTTCAGCTTCATTATTTTCCATAATTTTATCTTTTATATCACTGATTCATTCCTCTGATTCATCCATCCTCACTGTAATCGCATCTATTTGGTTTGCCTCTTGGTTATAGCATTTTTAATTTTGGCCTGACTAGATTTTAGCTCTTATATCTCTGCAGTAAGGGAGTCTCTAGTGTCTTCTATGTTTTTTTTTTCAAGTCTAGCTAGAATCCTTATAATTGTTGTTTTAAATTCTAGTTCAGACATCTCACTTATATCCATATTGATTAGATCCCTGGCTGTCGTATCTTCTTGTTCTTTCTTTTGGAGTGAATTCCTCCATCTTGTCATTTTGGAGGAAAAAATAATAAAATAAAATAAAAAATTTTAAACTAAAAAAATCAAATAAAGAAGCTAGATCCTAGGTGTGTTTTGGTCTGCTTGTTAAGAGAAGCTTTATAGAAAAAAAAAGAAGAAAAAAAGAGAAAAATTTAAAATTAAATAAATGAAGTGAAATGAAATAAAACAAGATAAAAAAAATTTGCTCTTTCTATATCCAAGAAAAAAACCAAAAACAAAATTAGAAGTAAAAGAAACAAAAAAACACAAAGGAAACCAGATCCAGTTTTCCCAACAGCTGAAACTTTGCAGCGGTCTATGGTCATTAGACTAAACTTGTGGAAGGGATTTGTGCTGGTCTTTTGGGGGAGGGGCCTGCTGCTCTGATTCTCAGGCAGATTGCCCTAGTAGAGATGTGCCTAGAGAGGGTGCAGGGGGTGGGCATTATGTAACAGCTCTGTTCTCCACTTGATGGCACTATTTAGCTAACTGAGGGTGATCTGTGCTTGTGGGCTAATGGTGAAAATGGCTTCACCCCAGTCTCTAGTCTCTGGAGGAGGAAGTTCATGCTCTCACAGACACATGATCAGTCACCCCTCTTGTGTCCCCAGCTTCTGTCAGCTCCCTGCCTTCCTCCTGTCTGTGTCTGAGCTATCCCTTACCAGGTGGTGCTGCCCTCCTGAATTTTATCTCAGGATTGGCCATGTTTCAAAACCCCACACTACAGAGGCCCCAATGGCTTGGACCCATGCTCATCCTCTGGGGGAGGGTTTTGCCTTGCTGTGGCTGGTACTGGCTTCTCCCAGAAAATGGTCGCCGACCCAGCACTGAGTTTATGGTAAATCACAACACATGGCCAGTGTCAGGGTTTGCTGCCCTCAGCCAGCATCTTTGTTTCTATATGGGTGAACATAGTGGCTTGATGGTGCCCACCGGGTCTTTTGTCCTTGGAGAGGCTGTATCATCTCTACCAAAGGCACTCCCAGCAGGAGAACCTCTTCTCCCCTTGTGACCCAGGGGATCTTCAGACTGCGCTGCTGGCTTCAAGGTTCCACCTTGCTTCCTCACCAGAGCACCTCCAGGTACTGAGCTCTGAAACTTCAGACTCTGTGCTGTGCCTTTTGTAACAAACTGACAGTAGTAGAACCTTCTTTTTTGTCCTGTCAAATGGTTTTGGGGAACAATTTTCTTGTGCAGAACCTTGCATGTGTTTTCACTCTTTCTCTTTTTCCCTCTAGCTACTTTCAGGAAAAGTGTTATTCCTGCTTGAACTCCATGCACTGCTCACTCTCTGCCTCTCTCTTTCTCTGTTCTGTGGAAAGGGCTCCCTCCCCTCCTCGGCACCTTGGTTCTTCTCTCCCACAATTCACCTCTCCATACCCCATACCTGCCATGTTCTTTCCCTTAAATTATGCAGATTGTTCTGTTAATCCTCAGATTGATTTCCAGGTGTTCAAAGTGGTTTGATGTTGATCTAGCTGTGTTCCAGGGATGAGATAAGACCAGGGTCCCCTTACTACTTTGCCATCTTAACTCTTCCCTACTATTTCTTCTTGGTTCAGTTTCCGTAGGTTGTATGTTTCTGGGAATTTGTCCATTCCTTTCACATTATCCAATTTAGTGGTGTATAATTGTTCATAATAGTCCTTTATGATCCTTTTTATCTCTGAGGCATCCATTGTTATGTCTCACCTTTCATTTGTCATTTTATTTGAGTCTTTTTCTCTTTTTTTTTCTTAGTCTAGCTAAGGGTTTGTCTATTTTGTTTAAAAGACCAACTCTTAGTTTTGTTGATTTTTTTTCCTATTGTTTTTCAATTCTCTAATTTATTTCTGTCTAGTATTTATTATTTCATTCTATCTGCTAACTTGGGCTTATTTGTTGTTCTTCTTGAGGTATAAACTTAGGTTGTTCATTTAGTAACCTTTCTTCTTTTTTAATGTAGGTATTTATTATTATAAACTTCCATTTTTGTACTAGTTTTGCTGCATCTCATAAGTTTTGTTTTGTTGTGTTTTCATTTTTGTTTGTCTCGAGATATCTTTTAAATTAACTTTTGATATCCTCTTTGATCCAAAGGTTGTTCAAGAGTGTGTTGTTTAGTTTCCACATATTTGTGAATTTTCCTTTTTTTTTTTTTTTGGCTGCCATTCATTTCTAGTTATTCCATTATAGTCAGAAAAGATATTTTGGGGGGTGCCTGGGTGGCTCAGTCGGTTGGGCATCCGACTTCAGCTCGGGTCATGATCTCGCTGTCTGTGAGTTCAGGCCCTACATTGGGCTCTGTGGTGACAGCTCAGAGCCTGGAGTCTGCTTCAGATTCTGTGTCTCCCTCTCTCTCTGCCCCTCCCCCATGCATACTCTGTCTGTCTCTCTCTGTCAAAAATAAATAAACATTTAAAAAAAAATTTTTTTTAATAAAAGATATTTGGGATAATTTTCATCTTAAATTTTTAAGACTGTGCTATGACTTAACATGTGATCTATCCTGGAGAATGCTCCATGTGTGCTTGGGCAGAATATGTGTTCTTCTGTTGTTGGGTGGAACATTCTGTTTCTGTTAGGTCCATTTGGTATATAGTGTTGTTCAAATCACCTGTTACTTTTTAAATTGTCTATCTGAATGGTCTATCCATTGTTGAAAATGGTGTACTGAAATCATCTACTAGCCTTATATTACTGTCAATTTCCCTTCAGATCTGTCATTGTTTGCTTTATATATTTAGATGCTCTGATGTTGGGTGTGCATATATTTGTCATTGTATTTTTCTTTTGCATTGGACTTTTATCATTACATAATGACTTTATTTGTCTCTAGAGACAGTTTTTGACTTAAAGTTTATTTTGTCTCAGTATAGCCACCTCTGCTTTCTTTTGGTTTCCATTTGCATGAAGTATCTTTTTCCATCCCTTCGCTTTCAGCCAATGTGTGTCTTTAAATCTAGAGTGAGTATCTTGTAGACATTTTCACAATGGTTCTTGGGTTTTAATTCATTAAGCTGCTGTATCCCTTTTGATTTGGGACTTTAGTCCATTTACATTTAAAGTAATTTTTTTAATGTTTATTTATTTCTGAGACAGAGAGAGACAGAGCATGAATGGGGGAGGGTCACAGAGAGAGGGAGACACAGAATCTGAAACAGGCTCCAGGTTCTGCACTGTCAGCACAGAGCCCGACGTGGGGCTTGAACTCATGGACAGCGAGATCATGATCTGAGCCGAAGTCGGACGCTTAACTGACTGAGCCACCCAGGCACCCCTAAAGTAATTTTTTAAAATGTTTATTTATTTTGAGGAGAGAAAGCATGTGTGTGCAAGCAAGTGGGAGAGGAACAGAGAGAGGGACAGAATCCCAAGCAGGCTCCAAGATGCCAGCCCAGAGCCTGATGCAGGGCTTGAGTTCCTGACATGAGATGATAACCTGAGCCAAAGTCAAGAATCAGGCTCAACTGGCTCAGCCACTCAGGCACTCTTAAAGTAATTATTGATGTGTGAGGACTTACTTTTGCCATTTTGTTAATTTTTTTTCTATTTTGCATTTGCTTTGTCTCTTTGCTCCTCTCTTGCTGTCTTCCTTTGTCTTCTAATGAATTTTTGTAGTGATTTGAAAATCTTTTGTGTATCTATCATAGGTTTTTTTCTTTGTAATTAGTTTGAAGATTGCATAAAATATCTTTTGGTTATAACCATCTATTTTAGTTTGCATAAACATTAATTTTGATTGCATACAAAAACGCTACATTTTCAATCCCCCTTCCCCATCTTTATGTCCTTGGAGTCAGCCTTTACTTCTTTTTATACTGTGTATACATTAACACATTTTTAGATTTTAATCTTTATATTAGTTAAAATAATTTATTATAACCATTACTGTGTTTCATTATTCTTCATTTGTCTATATATGTACCTTTACCAGTTAGATTCATGCTTTTATATGCTTTTGTATTGCTGTTTAGCATGTTTTTTGCTTCAAGTTGAAGAATTCCCTTAAGCATTTCTTGCAAGACAAATATAATAGCAGTTTTTCTCTGGAAAGATGCTACCTCTCCTTCAATTTTAATGGAAAATTCTCCTGGTATAGTATTCTTGGTTGGCAATTTTTTTCTTTCAGTGCTTTGAATATATGGTCCTACTCTCTTCTGGCCTGCAAGGTGTCTGCTGAGAAGTCCACTCAGTCGTAATGCAGTGGGGTGAGGATGCTTTTATATGTGATGAGTCTTTTTTCTCTTGCTGTTTTCAGAATTCTCTCTTTGTCGTATCTTGACATTTTGGATATACAGTATCATGGTGTAGTCTTTTTATAATGATCCTGTTTAGAATCATTTGAAGTTCATGAATCTGGAATCCATTTCCAAAGTGTTGCCTAGCTGGTTAGTCAGTAGAGCATGTGATTCTTGGTCTTAGAATCCATATCCCTCCCAAAATTTGAAAAAATTGCAGCCATTTTCTTTTTTTTTTTTTTAATTTTTTTTTTTAACGTTTATTTATTTTTGAGACAGAGAGAGACAGAGCATGAACGGGGGAGGGTCAGAGAGAGAGAGGGAGACACAGATTCTGAAACAGGCTCCGGGCTCTGAGCCGTCAGCACAGAGCCGGACGCGGGGCTTGAACTCAGGGACCGCGAGATCGTGACCTGAGCTGAAGTCGGCCGCCTAACCAACTGAGCCACCCAGGCGCCCCCAGCCATTTTCTTTAAATGAATTTTTTGCCCCTTTCTCTCTCCCTCTTCTCCTGGGACTGCCATAAAAGATATATATATTTATTCATTTGACGGTGTCTTGTAAATCTGATAGGCTTTTCTCACTCTTACTATTTTTTTTCTTTTTCCTCCTCTTACTGGGTAACTTCAAATTATCTGTCTTTGAGTTTGTAGATTCTTTCTCCTCCTTCATTGAATCTGTTGTTGAAGTTTTCTGCTGTATTTTTCATTTTATTCATTGTATTCTTCATATCCAGAATTTCTATTTGGTACTATTTTGTGATTTCTATCTCTTTTGAACTTCTCGTTTTGTTCGTGTATTGTTTTTCTGATTTTTTTGAATTTTCTGTGTTTTCTTGTGGCTTGCTGAACTTCTTTAAAACAACTATTTTGAATTGTTTGTAGATATCTATTTCTTTGGGGTTGGCTACTGGAGATTTAGTCTGTTCCTTTTGGTTTTTATTTCCTTGATTATTTTTGTGTTCCTTAGAAGGAACTACAGCCTCGCATTGATGTCTGCACATTTGAAGGAACAGTCACCTCTTCCAGATTTTCTGGACTGGTTTCAGTGGGGGAAAAACTTCTTCACCTTTGCATGGGTGTGAGGATGCCAGCTAGGTAGGGTGTGGCAGCTCTGCTTCAGGGAGCACAGTGGTGTCGACCCCAAGAAGCTCTGTCAGCTGAGGTCAACATCAGCAAAGAGTGGGGGTCCTCAGTGGCAAAGGTTGTAAGTGTCCACAGCAGTGGTGAGCATTGCTGGTATCCTCCGTGGCAAAGGCTGCTGGGGTCCACTTGCTTAACTTTTCCCCTGCAGGAGGTTGTGACCAAGGGTATTCCTCTTGGTGCTGAGAGGTACTGGGCTGGGGGAATGGGGTAACATAGGTAAGATGCTTCCTATACTTTTCTGTGTAGCCATCCTCTGTTTTTGTGCTCTACTGAGTTGCTGCTGCTTTTTATTTGTACTCCAGAGGTCTCTCAGAACTATTTTCGTGGTGGGTAGTTCATAAATCATTGTTTTTGTAGGGAGACCAGGGCTGGGATCTCCTCATCCGCCATCTTGCTGATCATTAAATGATGTCCCCGTTAAAGTTCAAGAAGCATTCATTTAGGCCTTCCCCTTACCTGTCTCTTATCACTCTGCATAATTTTGAGCTTCCTAGCTAGTGGCAGATGAGGGTACTGGCAGATTACAGCCTCAAAGTCCAACCAGGATCAGTGGGACATATTCACTTATTCATTCCACAAATATCTTTTCAGATGGGAGACTCATGTCTATGGTTGCACACACTGTCTACTGCAAAGACCGTCACATCTAAGGAAATGCCATTCCCATCGTACATTTGTGATTTTCTTGCTACAGTTTTCTAGCAGATGGCAGTACAGTATCTTGTTCTAACAAAATCGATACATGTAACACATTTCAGCCAGGTGGACATCAAGTGTCTTGAGGAAGGGGTAGCATTTTCTATTCAAGTGTGCCCTGTGGGTGAGAGGTCTTCTGAATGAGAGCAAGGACCTGGACCTGGGGGAACAGCTGCAAATCAGAGAAGCCAACCGATTAAAGAAATATTTTTCAGTTAATATGATTCTTGTTAGTTTTTGTGCAAAGTAATGCTTTTTAAAATTTAGTATATATGGCATACTTTATTCCCATTGCATAAGACATCACCTATGACTTTACTGTCTCATACTATTACATCTTGTCTTTTTCCCTTCATCTTGGAGCACGAGCCCTAAGTACAGTGCTTTCTATGGGGAAGATTTTAGCCACTTTCAAGTTTTGCACTTTGTGGCATAGTATACAAATACACTTTGTAACAAAAGTGAGAGGAATATGCTTTTTCTGAATATTTCATAATTCCTATCGCCAAGTGCCTTGGACATGGACAGTATAAACTCAATCAATGTTTTTTTTTTATATTTTCAATTATTAAAATACAGCTTTCTCTTTTTAAGTTCTTGGCCCCTAATGGGATTCTCCGACCTGGTTACACGTTGTGGTGCCGAGGTGCCGTGTTGAGTGGTCTGTGAAACAGGATCATAGGCATCACCTGAGCTTGTTAGAAAATCAGACTCTTGGGCTTCACTCCAAACCCACTGAATCCGAATCCTCAGGTGATTCTCGGGCATCTGAGAATCACCGTCCAGGTCTTACTGGCTTGGGGAGCAACCTCAGGTCATCTCAACAATTTGAACCAAAGTTCACGAGGTCATTGGCACCCAGCTACCTAACACCAGACCACAGCCCCTTTCCAAACACACACCCAGTGTCTCCGAGGGGGTATTTGCAAATGTAGACTCAGCGCCGGGGTGGTGACTTGACTTCTCCCTCAACATCCCCCCAGAATGGTCTTTGGTAATGATGCTTATTTTGAAGTTACATCAAAGAGAGTGGGGAGGAATGCATTTGTTCACCTTTGCAATTTCTCACTGAAGATGCTTTTAGTGTAATCCCTGCCTATTTGTTTCCCTTTGTGTTTCTTCCTGTCCCTCACATGCCTCCGATCTTGTCTCAGAATCCCAAGAAGAGTCAAGGAGGAGACCCAGCAGCCCAGCGTTAGAAGAAATGATTATGCCCCTGTGCGCAATGATAGATACCACCACAGAAGGCAACACGCCTGCTCTCCCACCCCCTCCCAATGGGATGTGGACATCACTATCCCTCTTGACCATTGTGCCAGCGGCCACTTTGCTACAGCTCCAACCTTGCTGATGTGGCTCACCCTGGGCCACTGCTGGCCCAAACCCCCCTCTGACCACTGTCCTCGTGGTTAGTCCCATCTACTTTGGACCTTGGCCATGACTTTCCCTGTTTTAGATTGCTATGTGGAGGTCTCCAAGGTCACTACCTACATTGTGGTTCTTAAGCCAAATGCTTATGCCCACGTAGTTGCTGGTGTCCTCAGGTAATCCAGGGCAATGCTCTGGGCCACTACTAGGTGTCCCTTTGAACTTTCTGTCTTCCATGCTGGCATCTCCAGTCTTCTCCGCGCTGCAGATACATGTCTTCCCAGAAAGGCAAATGGGAGAGGACATGAACTTAAGCAGAAATTAGACAAAGGCAAAGGGCTTGGGAGCAGGGATAATTTCCCTGAGAGTTTCCCAGGAAATGGAGCGTCCTGGTTATACTCAAGCATGGAGCAGATACTGGACTAGAAAAAGCAGAGTAACAGGAGTTAGAAAACGTAGTGTCTTGTCCTCGTTCCCTGTGTGACCTGGGGAAAGTCACTCTCAGGCTCCCAATTTCCCCCTTTACAAAACGAGGGTAAAAAATATTTGCATAACCCATCTCCAAGCTCTGGTTAAGTTCAATGGAGCAATATTTGGAAAGCGGCTTTGAAATATGTAAGATGTATTCTTGTATAAATAATATACAGCATCATGATAAGAAAAACGGTGGCCTGTGCCCACGATTGGCCTTAGAAATATCACACTTGGCCACCTGATAGGACTTGTGAGTTTTTGCTGTATATCATAAGGTCAAGAGTAAACTTGAAAACCAATAGTACGTTAGAAAGCAATACATGGCTGATACCTTATGGGGGAAACTGAGGACATAGAGAAAGAAAAAGGTGTTTATTACGGGAGGGGGGGAAGCATCCTGTTCCAAAGAATACAATAACAGAATATCCACATTTTATTTTCTCAAACATCTACGCATTTGTTCAGACCCTAAGTGCAGGAGGTTCATGCATTTCATCATGTACCTTTCAGTCTACATAGATTTGTGGTAAAGTGAGTACGACATATACAGTACAATGGCTTTGTTGAGTTGGTTACATTAGCCGAAGGCATTTTTCAGTCTGTCATTACAGTTCATTTCCCAACATTTCTTAGCTGTACTGACTCTTTCATCAATTCCTCTTCAGCTCTGCCAGTCACCGTTCCTTTCCTCCGATCCCTTTTCAATTTCCTATCGAAAGCATTCGAAAATAATCACTGTAAAAGTTGGAGAGAGACGATGCACCTCTTTCAGTGGCTATGAACCTTGCAGACTCATTCTCAGCACCTAGAGCACGGAGCGGAAATTCCTAACTCGAGAGTGCCTTGGTGCTTAAGCATGCAGAACAGATGTTTCCTTCCCTGAGTTTTCCAATTTATTATACCTGATGTCTCTATCCGTGTGGGGGCTTGCTGCTTTGGGGACCAGGCCTTCCCACTTCCCCCAGCGAGCCGATGTCCGCAAATGGGGGCCATTGAATCAGCTTCTCTTTACCTCCAGAGAGGAGGTCTTCGAATGCTGTTTGTTGTCATACAAGCACATGGGAGGGAGGGAAAGGGTCACACTCCTGTACTCCCCACCTCTGCACATGCCATTCCCCTACCTGGAATGCACTGAGGTGGATTCACCTGCCCCGGCAGGCACAGTCTGCCACATTTCACATTTCACAGGCACAATTTCTCATCTTTTGTGAAATTGATGAAGGGAACTTAGAGTGATCGCGCTGTCTCCAAAAGGCTCAGTGGTATCTGTTGGTGTCATCATTTTCTGTGTCATCATCAGCAACACAGAAGAGAGAAAGGTGGTGCTGAGCAGGGAAGTAATATTATCTCCACCTCTCCCTGTTGTATAGCAGGTCCCGTGCTCGCAGACACTGTTCTTTTTGCTCGTTGCCACGTCTCACAATGGCTGGAACAGTGCCTTTCGTACGATCGGTGTTTTAAAAAAGATTACTAGGTGACATAAAATAGCCTTCTCACGGGGTGCCTGGGTGGCTCGGTCGGTTGGGCGTCCGACTTCAGCTCAGGTCACGATCTCGCGGTCCGTGGGTTCGAGCCCCGCGTCAGGCTCTGGGCTGATGGCTCGGAGCCTGGAGCCTGTTTCCGATTCTGTGTCTCCCTCTCTCTCTGCCCCTCCCCCATTCGTGCTCTGTCTCTCTCTGTCTCAAAAATAAATAAACATTAAAAAAAATTAAAAAAAATAGCCTTCTCACTAGCAAACCTAACTTTGCCCTTGCATTAGGGCTAAAAGGGAGGGAGAAGAAGAAATGAAAAAACGGACATCAATCCTGAAAGTTACGGGGGCAAAGGAAGGTGAGGAGAAAAGTTGGCATTGTCAGAATAGCACAAAAAGATGAAGCACATAATCTTCAGGTCTGAAGGTCGAGTTTCTCTTCTGGTCTAGACGTTCACACACCTCGGCTTCTCTTACGCTTCTTTCCTCCCTACAAGGATTCTCCAAACAACCCTGAATAAATCTTCTAATTTCCCATACTTAAGAATGTCCAAACCAGTGAATCTCAGCCACGGCCAATGGAGGGTGGGGTAGGCAACTGACATAACCCTGAGTGGAAAGCAATTTGTTGGCGATATCAGGGGTTCCAACAATATTCCTACCCATCATCTCAGTAATTCCACTTCCGGTCCATGCTGATGAAAAAAATCCCAAACCTGAACAAAGATGTACGCCCCTAAAGTTTTCACTACAGCTTTGTCTGTCCAGAAATAGGAACACTCCCACAGCAGGGGAAGAGGTGCCTAAATAATAACACAAGCCCCCTGCTGTAATGTTTATTAAAAAGTTATTTTAAATTGTGTTTTATAGGCATTTCAGCCTGTTCTGTTAAAATCGGCACACAATAAAATTGACTTTTTGTGTACACAGTCCTGTGAATTCTGGCATCTATACAGATTGGTGTACCCACCAACAAGATCAAGGTAAGAAACAGTTCCACCCTCCCCAAACACTGCCTTTGCCATTCCTGTGTCGTGCGTCCTGCCCTCACCCCCAAAGTCCTGGCAGCCGGGACTCCACGCTCTGAAGCTGTTTTCTGTGCTTACAGTTTTGTCTTTTCAGGAACATTTCAAAGAAATGGAATCATCAGTCATGCGTTGATCTTTGGGGACTGGCTTCTTTTGCTTAGCATGTCTTTGGGGCTCACCAACACCCTCGTGCGTGTCCATAGCTCTTTTCTTTTTCGTTGCTGAGTGGTATTCCGCCGTATGCTGGTTTGGCCATTTACCCACCGCGGGGCATCTGGGTTGTTGCCAGTGTTTGGTGATGCACGGGGCCGCCATACACACTCGTGTGCAGGATTTTGTGCTCCCGTCACTGTTTATTTCCCTAGGAGTAGGATGTCTGGGTCATGTGATGTTAACCGTGTAAGAGATGATCAACCTGTTTTTTCAAAAGCACGAAGGCAAAGAGCTTTTGTTATGAATGAGACAGTAGGAAACGAAATTGTATGCACAGCATAAAAATAGGAAGAAGTTAGAAGGAAGTACATCATACTGGTAGAAAGTGGCTGTGTTGATGTTAAGCCTACTTAAGTCGGCAGGCTTGTCTTTCCTCTTTTCTGCATAAACTGTGTGGTTCCTGAGTCGCCAAGCCATGAGTAAAAACATCTCGTTGACACACGAATTTGCAATCACTGGAACCCTAGTGCTCAGAGGCCCCACCCCTCTGCTGACTGTACGCATCCAGTCGTGTCCAGAGAAGCCCTTGCTGGTTTTCTCTTGTAAGAGCAGAGCCGCAGAGTCAGAACAGCTCCACGGATCTCTGAAGCTGGTCTGCCTGATGCGCGAGGCTCTGCTCCCTGCCCCTGTGTTGCCCATCGTGCTGTGCTTCTTGAAGCTTCTTCAGAACCACGCCCTCTGGTGTTCTCTTTCACCTTGGCCACCCGGAGAGCTCCCGCCTCTTCTCTGATGGCTCCTGGTGGCACCCGTCCTGGCATTGTCCACAGGCACAGGGAGGCGAGGCAGGGGTGGGAAGGACGCATCCACGACTGCTCTTTCTGACTGCTGTCTCTCTGCCACCGCAGACTGCAGCCTCACCCACGGTGTTTTCTGTCAGGAGCTGATGACTGTCCCCTATTTCGGCCTCCAGGAGAAGCCCAAGGCTACCAGGCAGGTCTGCTTTTGAGTGAAGCCTGCTGTGGGCCTGGGGCAAGTGCCCTGCCACAGGACCCCTCACCCCTGCTGGAATCACTAGACACATTCAGGGTCCAGCAGGTGGCGGCGGCCGGGCACTCTCAGTGCACACAGCAGACCTCCAGGGGGCAGTGTGGCCCTACACCCAGGCTGGTCTGCGCGGGCTTCCCT
Organism: Neofelis nebulosa; assembly: GCF_028018385.1. NCBI lineage: Eukaryota > Metazoa > Chordata > Mammalia > Carnivora > Felidae > Neofelis > Neofelis nebulosa. Next base: position 12,757,752 of record NC_080794.1, read on the forward strand.
TCACTCTGTCCTGACCCAGCTAGCTAAATCACCCCGCACCAGCGTTTTCCAAATGCACACTACCTTCATAATCAGAAAACGAGTAAATCCCTAATACGCTAAAGACAGCAGGGAGCTATTTCAACGTCAAAAAACCCAAAACACTCACTCATGGAAGGCATTGCCTAAAAGATAAAAATAGCCTCTGTTGCCAGTCTACTTTCTAGATCATCGCCTTCTCTGTTAACCGTGCTTATGCCTCAGAGCCCGAAGTTGTGTGTCCTTTAGTTAGCTTGCGAGATCATATGGCTCTTGGTCTTGATTTTCCGTATTTCAAATAGCACTGGCCATGTGTTTGTTGGTTTTTAAGATTTTAAGTTTTAGTAACCTCTACACCCACCGGTGGGGCTGGAACCCATCGACCCCAAGATCAAGAGTCGCGTGCTCTACCGACCGAACCAGCCGAGCGCCCCTGACCACTTGTTTTTTCCTAAGATAATTTCAGTAGCATTTGCTAAGTTTCCCAGCGGAAACGGGGTAACTCCTCTTCCCTCTCTGTTGTATGGAAATAGCAGAGAACTAATGAGACGGATATTAGTCTTCGTCCATAGAACACCTACATATAAATGCAAACCGTTCTAGGGGCGCCTGGGGGGCTCCGTCGGTTGAGCGTCCGACTTCAGCCAGGTCACGATCTCGCGGTCTGTGGGTTCGAGCCCTGCGTCGGGCTCTGGGCTGATGGCTCGGAGCCTGGAGCCTGCTTCCGATTCTGTGTCTCCCTCTCTCTTTCTGACCCTCCTCTGCTTAAAGTCTGTCTCTCTCTCTTTCAAAAATAAACACTGGGGCGCCTGGGTGGCGCAGTCGGTGAAGCGTCCGACTTCAGCCAGGTCACGATCTCGCGGTCCGTGAGTTCGAGCCCCGCGTCGGGCTCTGGGCTGATGATTCAGGGCCTGGAGCCTGCTTCCGATTCTGTGTCTCCCTCTCTCTCTGCCCCTCCCCCGCTCACGCTGTGTCTCTCTCTGTCCCAAAAATAAATAAAACGTTAAAAAAAATTTTTTTTTTAATGCAAACTGTTCTAAGAAGTGGGAAGATGGTGCTGCCAGTTTATACATCCGAGGGCAGGAGTTTTGCGTCTTTTGAGTTGGGCTTTTGGACCTGGGCCAGAGCACCCGTTCTCTCTCTCCCTGTGAGGCCCCCTAGTGAGAAGGGGGCGTGCAATCCTGTCCGATGTGTGGCCAGGGAGAAACAGTCCGTCCGGATTTATGAGTTGGAAATAAAGATTACCAAGCTGTGCCAGATTCTTAGATGGAAACCCACCCCAGCAGAAGAAAACTTGGCTCATTCACCAAATACCTAGCAAGTGCCCTGTAGTTACCAAACACTATTCCAGCTGCTAGGGATAAAGTAAAAACCTGCACAGACAGAATTCCTTTTCTCACGGAGTTCACATTTTGCGCACGGGGTGGGAGATAGCCACAAGGAAAAATAAGTATAAAGAGGATCATCTTGAGGGTTAAAAGAGGGTAGAGGCTGACTTGTGGGGGCCCCTCTATACTGGGGGTTTGCGGAAGTCCTCTTTGAGGAATGGTAATGAAGTGGAGATCTCAATGATAAAGAGATGGCCTTGAGAAGATGGGGGTGGGGGTGGGGGAACTGTCTAGAGAAAGGAACACCAGGTATACAAAGGCCAGAACTAACTGAGCGGGTTCAGGAAACAAAAGAAGGCAAGAGTGGCTGGAATATAGCTGCCAAGGCTGAAGATCAAGTCAGAAAGTTCGGTAAAAGTCTGGTCAAGTCATAGTCTTGTAGCCCGAGGTCAGGAATTTGAATTTTATTTTACTGCAGTGAAGGATGTGTAAGATTTCAGACAGAGGAGTGAAATGATCTGTACAGGTTTTTAAAAATCACTCTGGGGCGCCTGGGTGGCGCAGTCGGTTAAGCGTCCGACTTCAGCCAGGTCACGATCTCGCGGTCCGTGAGTTCGAGCCCCGCGTCAGGCTCTGGGCTGATGGCTCGGAGCCTGGAGCCTGTTTCCGATTCTGTGTCTCCCTCTCTCTCTGCCCCTCCCCCGTTCATGCTCTGTCTCTCTCTGTCCCAAAAATAAATAAAAAACGTTGAAAAAAAAAAAATTTAAAAAAAAAAAAAAATCACTCTGGGGGCGCCCGGGTGGCTCAGTCGGTTAAGCGTCCGACTTTGACTCAGGTCATGATCTCGTGGTTCACGAGTTCAAGCCCTGCAGCAGGCTCTGTGCTGGGGCTCTGTGCTCTGTGCTCTCAGAGCCTGGAGCCTGCTTCGGATTCTGTCTCCTTCTCTCTCTGCCCCTCCCCATCTTGTGCTCTGTCTCTCTCTCTCAAAAATAAATAAAACGTTAAAAAAATAATAAAAGGTATTAAAACCACTCTGACTGCCATGAGGAGGGCGACAGGGAGCATCTAGGCAGCGGTCACAACCACCAAGGCCAGCGATCATGAAGGTATAGACCAGGCATTTGGCAGTGGAGATGGGGGGAAGGGGACGGAGTTACTACATCTTCTGGAGATGGAGTTGTTGAGATTAGTTGATTTATTAGACGTACACGGTGGCGGGATGGTGGGTGGAGGCGAGGGGTGTGGTTCCAAGGACTGCGTCTTCTTCTAGCTTTTTATTCAGAACAACTAAAAAAGCGGTAGTTGTGGACTGAGGAGAGCATATTGCGGGGAGGAAATTGATGGTGTTGAAGATGTGGGCCTACGCACCAGGCCCGCGGGGGACTTGAGGCCTGTCCCTCGGCACAGCTGGCTGGGAGGGCGACCTGAGCAAGCGGTCTGGCCCAGAGCTGTATCTGGAAGGGGCCGTCCGGGGCCGGGTTGGAGATCTAAGGTCAGCAACCTGTCACGCCAACAAAGAAATGTCTGTGCGGGTGATTGATACCTCAGCATTCAGGAGTAGCTTCTCCAAGTGGCTAAGTTCCAAGTACACAGCCCCCACTCATTTGCTCCCCACTCCTTGGCAGAGCCTTCTGATGTCGTTAAACTACTGAAAAGCTGTATTTTACATATACTCACACGAATTGAAAACACACCTGTAATGTGGATTCTAAATATTCATTGAAAAATGTTTTAAAATTTTTTTTTTCAACGTTTTTTATTTATTTTTGGGACAGAGAGAGACAGAGCATGAACGGGGGAGGGGCAGAGAGAGAGGGAGACACAGAATCGGAAACAGGCTCCAGGCTCCGAGCCATCAGCCCAGAGCCTGACGCGGGGCTCGAACTCACGGACCGCGAGATCGTGACCTGGCTGAAGTCGGACGCTTAACCGACTGCGCCACCCAGGCGCCCCTCATTGAAAAATGTTTTAATGTGTATTTATTTTTGAGAGAGAGACAGAGCATGAGCAGGGGAGGGGCAGAGAGAGAGAGAGGGAGACACAGGCACCCCTCTAAATATTTATTTTAGTATTTCAACATCACCGGAACTTAAATATTCTGAAGCTTTGGGTTTCCATAGAGAGCGCACATGTGTTTAAAAATAAGTCTGAGATGGGGGCGCCTGGGTGGCTCAGTCAGTTGAGTGTCTGACTTCAGCTCACGTCATGATGTCGCGGTTTGTGGGTTCGAGCCCCGCGTTGGGCTCTGTGCTGATGGCCCGGAGCCTGGAGCCTGCTTCGGATTCTGTGGCTCCCTCTCTCTCTGCCCCTCTGCTGCTCACGCTCTGTCTCTCTCTCAAAAATAAATAAATGTTAAAAAAAATAATAAAAAATAAAATAATTCTGAGATGAAGCTTAAAAAACGGTAAAGCTGTAAACAGCTCTTACAGGCATAATATTTTCACTCCTCGATACCTTAAAATGTAAATAAATGCTTTATCTTGTCTGACTCTAAAGCTGGAGGATTTTGAGTATTTTGAAGAGTTTTGAATTGATATGTTTACTCACAGAGATCCTGAGTGATCATAGTCCCTAATCATACTCACCCCTGTTTCATTATTGTGAGTGGTTTTGTTAATCATCACAAAGATCCTTTTAGCAGAAAAGAGCTACCACAGCTTTGGGCTCCTTTTGGGGAATTAGACCTTCCCACTTTGTCAAGCTCTTTCCATATTGGTGTCCGTAGGGAGGGTCCTATTCTCCCAAGAGCTGAGGGGTCTGCAGTTATGCACCTGAAGGGGTGGAAGGTTCAGGAACATGAGGGTTGGACCCAGCAACCAGAACCTTACAACATATCGGAAATTGCCCCAAGTCAATACCCAGGGGGTGCGTGTCTGGGCTCACCTTCATCTCCTGCTTCTTTCCTCAGGGTTGGCCTGTCATGGGGGAGGGAACCGTGGAAAGTGACTGAATGGTGAAATTTGGAAGTATATTCTTAGTCCTGCATTCCGTTTGAGCAGCCTGAGCATGGCGTGAGGAAACCCTTCTTATGAAATATGCGTTAAGTACAGAACATCGCTGAGAAGCTCTGATCAAGGACCGTCCCATATGACCACGGTCTCCGGGCTCCCTGCTAACTGGTCCCCGTTAATCTCTCTACCTTTGCTGCCAACCGTTCTCTGTGCCCTAGGCGCTCTGGCCTGCCTCCCTGTTTTTACTCAAAACCAGACATGCTTTACCTTGGGGCCTCTGCACATGCTGGTCATCTGCCTAGACCACTCTCTCCCTGTATCTGTGCACCTTCTTCCCTTACATCCTTTAAATCTTGGCCCCAACATCACTTTTGAAACCCTGCCTACCCATACAAACCCCCTTTAATAGTGCAAACTTCCCTCCGCCATCCACACTTGCCTTCTCCGTTATGTAGCTGTTTTCTTTTCAACGCATCGATCACCTTCTTACATGTTACATCATGTACTTATGTGTCATATTTATTGTTTGTCGTCTAGACCCTCCCATTTGAACACAGTTCCACAAAAGCTGGGGTGTTTGATTCCCTGTTTGTTCACTGCTGACTCCCCTGGCCTGCAGGAGTGGCTGGCACATAGTAGGTTTGTGATAATCATTGTAGGTGAAATGGCAGAACATAGCACAGCCCTGCCGGCACTGCCTGCCTGCTGCCAGTCCGTGCTCGGTGTGACAGCACTTGGCCTCAACCCCAGCCCCTGCTCGACCCCCACTTAGCGTCCACGCCACCCCTGCTCCCCGTGACCCCGCCCTGCCACACAACTCCTCAGCTTGTCCGCGGCTGAAAGTCTTCAAGTCCCAAAGCCCTCCTCACCCTTGGCTTGCTCCCTGCCTCTGGCTCCCGTCCGAATCCCTGCAGGTGCCTCCTTTTTTTTCCACTCAGCCACACTCCCCTGGGAAACCAGGCTGTGTCCCCAGTCTCCCCCAGCCCACCCCTGCCTCATTCCCCTGCAAAGACGAACTCTTTCTCCTGGGAAGATTTTTCTGCCGGCCATTAGAGAGGAGTGGGCCTGGGATAATAAAAACAACCAACAAGCAATTTAAAAAGTCGTGCATTCTTATAAAATTTTCACAGCTGGGGGCGCCTGGGTGGTTCAGTCGGTTAAGCATGTGACTTCAGCTTAGGTTGTGATCTTGCGGTTAGTGAGTTCAAACCCTGCGTCGGGCTCTGTGCTGACAGCTCAGAGCCTGGAGCCTGCTTCGGATTCTGCGTCTCCTTCTCTCTCTGCTCCTCCCCCGCTTGTGCTCTGTCAACTCCCTCTCTCTCTCTCTCTCTCTCTCTCAAAAATAAATAAACATTAGAAAAAATTTTCACAGTTGTGTTTCTTGACTCATTTTGTGAGATGTTTACATAGAATCATCAGTTTTCCTTATTTACGTTTTGGGGAAAAATATTTTCAAGATTTCGCAGTTATATAAAATTGTAATAAAAACATTCACTGAGCAAGTACTACATATTTGGTGCCATAACGCGTCTCTGTACAAATTACCTGCTTTAATCCCCACCCCAACTCGGTGAGGTTGATCCTTTCAGTCTCATTTTATAGAGGGGAAAACTGAGGCCCAGAGAGGTCACACCGTTCCCAAGGTTACACAGCAAGCTTTACCATGTAGTTATCAACCACTGTAAAATATCTCTGATACAGGAGAGAGGCTGAGAGGTACGTGCTCTTTTCTAAAACTTCCTTTATTTTCAGCGGCTGGTGCCATATGTTGATCCGTTGAACAAATATCTTATGAAGTATCTTCAAAGTGACAGGTCGTGGTCTAGTCACCGGGGAGACAGAGGTGGGCAAAACAAACAAGGCCCTTGCATTCCTAGAACGTACGTTTCTTTTTAAAATCCAGTTCCTGGCAATATGTATCAATAGACCTTAAAATCCAGATTTCCTCCTCTATCTGAAAAGAGAGCATTCTTGTGAAACCCTTTGTAAGCCAAAAGGGCCTAAAGCAAAGAAACAATTACCATTTACTGAAAGTGAAACTTTTCTTCAGCTTAGCCAAAAAACGTGAACACTAGATGTTGGTCTTTTTAAAAAGGGAAGGGACAAAGCAAACTTTTGGATAGCAAGGAAAACCTGTCGATGTGAACTGTAACCAGGAATCTCATTTCTAAAACTGAAAGTAATCTCAAATAGGTACAAATAATTTGATAGATGTTTACCAGAGCACGATTTGTAAAGGAAACAACAGATATGTCCAATAGCAGGGAAATGATTAGGTCAACGGTGGTACACCCAGACACTGGAATATAATAGTCATTCATGACAAGGTTTTCAGAAGTTTCTATATTATGAACAAATGCTTAAATCATAATGTTAAATCAGAAAAGCAAGCTAGAAAACAATGTGTTTAGGATGCTCTTACATATGTAAAATAATATGTATGGGACATTATTTCGATACATTTGGGTAAATAATAAATATGAATATTATGAAACAAATATGAAATTAGCACATTTGTAGGTCAAAGGGATCAAATATCAGCAATTTCACAATGTAAAAAACACCCAAAAGCAAATAAGCCAAAATATTAACAGTGATTACTTCTCGATGGTGAGGTTCATCAGCAATTTTCATTCCCTTCCTTACACGTCTCGACATTTTTCAGCTTTCACAATATACATACATGACTTTTCTAGTAAAACCGTTATTGTAGGGGCGCCTTAGGTGGCTCAGTCAGTGAAGCGTCTGACATCCATTCCGGTCACTATCTCCCGGTTTATGAGTTTGAGCCTCGCGTCAGGCTCTGTGCTGACAGCCCGGAGCCTGCTTCCGATTCTGCGTCTCCCTCTCTCTGCCCCTCCCGGGCTCGCACTCTGTCTCTCAAAGATGAATAAACATTAAAAAATAAAAACATTATTGTAAAACCAAAAGAGAGCAAATGTTTCCTTTTCGGCCACTGAACGAAATCGTAATGCCAAACACACCGTGGCCCGGTACCTGCAAACCCTCGTGTCGGTCACTGCAACAAACGGAGGGGTGGACTGTAACTCCGTTTTATGCCCGGGGCACATACGACAACAGAGATCCGGCCCAGAACGGTATTTCAGGACAGCAGTCTGAAGCAGGGAGCTGACGCACACAACACAGATAGCAGACTGTCCACGCTTCACGGTCATGGGAAACGACTATTTCATGCTGACTGCCTTGGAAACAGGTTCCTAGGACCCGACTCATAACATCTCCAAGAAAGCCACCTGAATTTCTCATTTACGATCTCAAGCCTCTAAAGCATTTTTGAAAGAAAAAAAAAAAAAGTATGTATTTAGAACCAAAAGAAAAATATGTTATAAAGTTTTAGGTCTTGAGGACAATGGGGACAAATTTGATATGGTAGAAGGAGGGTGTCTTTTTTTGTGGTGATGACCCGAAAATCCTTATCAATCCTTCATCAGTCGGTGCTGCTTTACAATCCCGTCTGTTAAAGTAGGAACACTGGGAAATTAAGTTTAAGGAAAATAGGCCATCCTTTTCAAAATTCATTATAACTTCTCCTTTTATGCCTATACTTTGAACTCTGTAAATTATACGCAATATACATTTTAGTGAGTGCCAGCTGCTACGTGGAGACTAGGTATAGCCTAGTGAACAAGAGAGACAGACACACATACAAATACATGCAAAATTATCCATTGTGCGAAGTGAGATCAAAGCAAAGAACAGGATGCTGTAAGAAAGATTGGGGGGGGGCGGGGGCTGCGCCTGGATGGTCTAGTCAGCTCAGGTCATGATCTCACGGTTTGGCGAGTTAGAGCCCCGTGTGGAGCTCTGTGCTGACAGCTGGGAGCCTGGAGCCCGTTTCGGATTCTGTGTCTCCCTCTCTCTCTGCCCCTCCCTGCCCCTCCCCAACTCTGACTCACTCTCTTTCTCTCTCTCTCTCTCTCTCTCTCAAAAAAAAGTAAACATTAAAAAAAAGAGAGAAAGAAAGAAAGAAAGAAAGCAAGAAAAGAATTAGACCGGGAAGAACTCGGAATCTAGCACAGGACGGTCTCTCCGAGGAAGGGACACTCAAGCAGGAGGACGGGGAAAGGAAAAGCTTCCCGGTGCATTAAGAAGAGAGGTAGGAAGGCCATGACCCAATGAAGAAGAGCTAGAGGTTTTGAAGGAAGGTGAGTCTGCCTAGAATTTTCTTGAGGAAGGCAGAGAGTCATCAAATGGTATTGGTGGCTAAGCCTGGGCCCCTGACCCAGGAGTGTACGGGTCCTGCTCAGGTTTTATCCAAAGTAGAAGAGAAATCTGCTGAAGTGTTTTAAACAGAGAACGGTATAACTAGGTAGGCATATTTAAACCATCATTGCAGGGGCACCCGGGTGGCTCAGTGGGCTAAACTTCCGACTTGGGCTCAGGTCATGATCTCACGGTTTGTGACTTCAAGCCCCGCTTCAGGCTCTGGGCTGGAGCCCGGAGCCTGGAGCCTGGAGGGGCAGAGAGAGAGGGAGACACAGAATCCGAAGCAGGCTCCAGGCTGAGCCCCATGTGGGTCTCGAACTCATGAACCGTGAGATCATGACCTGAGCTGAAGTCGGACACTTGCCCGACTGAGCCGCCCAGGCGCCCCCGTTGTTTTGTTTTTAAAAACCCACCTCGTGTCTGTGTGGAGAAGGGACTGAAGAGAAGAGCGGTGGTGTGGAAAGGTCAGCAAAGAACCTTCGCTGGAGACCCACTGAGTGGCAGTGGAGCCCCGATAGGGTCGCGGGCGAATGCAGGGCGCTTACCGCCGTGTGAAAGAACGGGGCCTCCTGGGAGGGAGTTCTCAGGACTCTCTGACCCCCTGCCCCTTTGCTCTGGGCCCTTTGACAGTCCTGTGAAGCCCACAGGCTCCTCCATCCATGTGTCAGGGAGACGACAGCTTACTTTTGCTCTCTTGGCGTTTTCCACTGGCTCTGAAAATTCAACTGACATAGGTTAACAGGAGAAAAGCGCACACGTTCATTCAATATGAATTTTGTGTGACACGGGAGCCATCAGAAGGGATGGAGACCCAAAGAAGCAGCTCAAATTGAACACTTACATACTGAGGTTGACAAAGGGTAGTAGCTTGTGAAAATGTGGCAAGGAAGGGGGCTGGGCCGGGGCAGTTCCTAGTGGGGAAGGAGCTCCGAAGATAAGGCTGAGTTGTTTGTGTGGTTTCTCTTGACTTCGGCTTTCGGTCCCTGGTGACCAAAGTGTTACTTTTCTCCTGGTACAGGCAGGACCTCTTCCATTTCGGAGGAAGAAAAGGGGGAAGTCAGACACTCCTTCTTCTTTAAAAAAAAAAAAAAAAAATTAATGTTTATTTTTGAGAGGGAGAGACAGAGACAGAGCACCAGCAGGGGAGGGGCAGGGAGAGAGGGAGACACAGAATCTGAAGCAGGCTCCAGGCTCTGAGCTGTCAGCCCAGAGCCCGACATGGAGCTCGAACTCACGAACTTCAAGATCACGACCTGAGCGCAAGTTGGATGCTTAACCGGCTGAGCCACCCAGGCGCCCCCAGAGACTCCTTCTTGCACTTCTGAAGTGCCTTGAGCTAAAAACAACCCTTATACCAAAGCCACATATTTTGGAGTGACCTATTCTGCCAACCTTTGCATACATAAAATGAGATGTATGGGATGACCGAGAAACCAATTATATCGAAATACAGTTATCAGAATATTAAGAACAAATTTTCATAGAGTAAAATATGTCTTTATTAACGTATTAAGTGACAAGATCCAGCAGTCTAATAACTACCGTAATGTCGAAATGGGGATGAGCATATATAATATTTCAAGATATCTGCAACAGCTCTGATGTGAAAATATCGGTGACTTGGTGACTGCCACAGCCCGGGTTCCCTCAAAGGCAGAATCTAAGCTGGAGACTGGCGTTCAGGAGGGTCACTAGTGAGTGCACCTGGGGTGGGAGGGGGGAAGGGAAGAGGAGGGAAAGGAAAGGAAAAGGAACGGAAGTCCAGAGCTATCTTGAATCAGAGGAGGGGCCAAGCCCTACGTGTCCCAGCATTGATCGATCGATCGTTGGATAGAAGCAGTCCCAGGGAATCTGGTGACTCAGGGTGAGGTGACTCCCCACAGCTAAAGCCATCCCCAAGAGGCTGATGGCTGAGGGCACTCTGCCAACAGCTTTCCAAGCACGGCGGGGGGGGGGGGGGGGGGGGGGGGCGGGGGAGAAATCTTCGCTCCTGGGAGAGAATCCGAGCAGCACGTCCTAACGTCCATCACAGTTGCTACGGTGCTTTGTGGTCTACGTTCATTCCCGAGGAAAATCATGAATTTCAGTCAAACGTTAGTGAAAATGAACATACCAATTTTTATACCCCTTCCAAGTTCATAGGACCCCACACGAACCACAGGTGAGGACCAATTTCAAATGAGAAGTGAGCCCCATAGTCAGAGGCACCGGTCAGGCTCCGTTGTTCCGTGAAACAGAGTAAGGCTGTCTTCTGCTGAAGGCAATAAGGAGCCTGTTTTCCAGAGCGAGAATAATGCCCGTTCACGAAGAAAGTCGGACGCAAGAGAGTCCCCAGTCCCAGAGAGAAAGACACAGAGACGGATGTAGCTGCCTGAGTTTGTCTCAGAGTTCCAGATTTTAATCCCCCATGACAGCAAATCACACCTCCAGGTCTTGGCGTCCAAGAAAACCCCCGTAGGTTTTTAAGGGCTTAATTTTCTTTTAGAGCAGTTTTTGGTTCACAGCAAAATTGAAAGGAAGGTATTGAGATCTTCCATAAATACCCTGCCCGCCACATGCCTGGCCTCCGCCATTATCAACATCACTCACCAGAGCGGTCCGTTTGTTACAGTTGATGAGCCTACGTTGCCAAATCCTAACCACCCAAAGCTAAGCTCATAGTTTGCATGATGGTTCACGCTTGGGGTTGTACATTCTGTAGCCTTGGACAAATGTATAATGACATATATCCATCATTACGGTGTCATACAGAATGTTTTCAATTCCCTAAAAATCCTCTGTGCTCCCCTGATCATCCCTCCCCACTAACTGCTGATCTTTTTACTGTCTTCATAGTTTCGCCTTTTCTGGCGTGTCATATAGTTGGAATCATACGGTATGTAGCCTTTCCAGATTGCCTTCTTTCCCTTGGTAGTGTGCATTTAAGATTCCTCCATGTACTGGGGTCCCCGGGGGTCTCTGTCGGCTGAGCATCCGACTTCGGCTCAGGTCATGATCTCACAGTCTGTGTGTTCGAGCCCCACGTCGGGCTCTGTGCTGACAGGTCAGAGCCTGGAGCCTGTTTCAGATTCTGTGTCTCCCTCTCTCTCTGCTCCTCCCCACCCCTGCCCTGTTTGTGCTCTCTCTCTCTCTCTCAAAAATAAACATTAAAAAAATTTTTTTAAAGGATTCCTCCACGTGTTTTTTAAAAACAGTATTTTTTTTAAATGTTTATTTATTTTTGACAGAGAGAGACAGAACATGAGCGGGGGAGGGGCAGAGAGAGAGGGAGACACAGAATCCGAAGCAGGTTCCAGGCTCTGAGTTGGCAGCCCAGAGTCCGAGGCCGGGCTCGAACTCACCGCAAGGTCATGACCTGAGCCGAATTCGAATGCTTAACCGTCTGAGCCACCCAGGCGCCCCCCTCCGTGTGTTTTCATGGCTTGGTAGCTGCTCTCTTTTTAGCATCCCTGTATCTTCATAATGAATTTTTCCCTCTAGTTTAAGTAGATGTCTGCTGCTTCCAAGGTAAAGCGCCCTGTGGAAGACAAAGAGATACTTTTGACAGCTGCCCACTTTCCCAGTTCTTGGAATCTGCAGGAATTCGGCCCGAGGAACATCTAGCAACCAATGTGGAGACAGCATCGGCCGGCACCCAGGTGGGTCGAGAAGGCCCAGATCTCCACAAAAACATTGGCTTTCTCGTTGGAGGCCCTTGCCGTGTTCTATAACCGCTTCCGAAAACAGCTTCGACGTTTTGACGATCGCCATGCTTTCAGACGGGAAGAAAAGTAATCATTATAGTCTCTAATCTGTCGGAGCAAGGCAGGCAATCATGAAATGGCATTCATCTAGATAGCAGTCTATGTTTTTAAAATCCAAAGGCTGTCGATAATGTGATCTGTATCCTTTGCTATTATGATGACATATAGCATATAAAACATTAAGCCTGTCTAATATTTAATTCATTTCAATCGTACCAGTCTGTCAAGATACAATAAATCAACAAAGAAGTCTACCAACAGCTCCACCCCCAAATATTCCCTATTGAACAGCCCTTAGCTTTTTCTCTGTATTCGTGAAACTTGAAAAATGCCCCTAAATTAGCATAGCTATTCACACATTATTTCCAGCACCAACAAAGAAATGCCATTGTAACAGTTGCTGAGTACATTTTTATGCAAAATTGATGTTAGTGACAGATTTTCAAGCATGTAATTTGTCTCCACCCGTGTGTCATTTTATTTGTAAAAACTCCGGGGACAAAAAAACGGAGTTTCAAGAAATTTATTTTGTCTCCCGGCAGGTTAGAATTGATGTAAAATAATCGACCGGTAGAATTGTGTGCTGGCCTCTCACATTCAGAGTTATGGTATTGTTATAGAGCGGAAACGAAAGACATTTCCTCCCGGATCCCCTTTCTCTCTAGTATGAGGCGAAGCCCCCTCCCCCCACCTCCACCTCTAGGAAGAAGTGAAGAACGGGCATGCCAAATGACACACACTTGGGTCTTCATTTCATTATTTGATGGGATGAAGTAACACCTCATAAATGGGATCGAGTTCCTTACCAAAACATCACGCTGCCAACCCACTTCTCCCCCTGCAGCCACCATGACTTTGAAAAGAGACTATTATAAATAAACAGCGGCGTCGCCTGATTGTAGGGTCTGAGGGGGAATACCTTCCATGGCCCGCTTTTAGCCTCCCCCAGCAGACACCCAGTTCCTTCCCAACATTTCAACCCCAGACTCTGTCCTTGGCACCAAAGACCTAATAAGCACTAAATAATGTCCCTTGAGGGACTCACTGTCAAGTATGAAAAAAGATTATTCAGGAAACAAAGGGTTAAAACTTTTAGTGGTTGTGACCGCACAAGGGTGTGGTGTAGGCAGCCTCTGGCCACAGAGGACAGGGCTGCCATCTTTGGCCAGAGGAATGAGAGAAAGGAGGTGCAGAACCCAAGGGGCATGTAGTTGGTGAAAAAGAAAGCAGGAAGTAGGGCAACAACGAGTTGTCCAACTTCCCTTGATTGTGTACTCTCTCTTGTGAAGAGAACAACAATCCCTCACACCAATCAAAATGCGTTTGCTCTTGAGGCAGCTTTTCTCGGTGTCTTGAGGGGAGCTAGGAGACCAGGGGGTGCTCAGGCCATTTAATTCATGCCTCTGCCAGACCTTTAGCCAGAGATCTGGAAGTCTACAAGCTCTTTCCTTTTGTGCTGGAAACAAACTTGTTGTAAACTTTTGGAAACTTTACATTGACTGTATACTATATCGTTTACTGATTTCTTCACCGGTCAAATGGGAATAACAACGCTTTCTGCCTCACAGCATTGTTGTAAAGTTAAAGTTTATAGATACAGATATATAAACTTACAATGGGGCTTTTAGATAGTAAACTCTCTTATGTGTTAGCGATTTTGTTGTAACTGACTTTAATTTTAGTTTTAAACCATCACAATTACTGTGTGGTGGAATGTTCCATCAGTCTACGTCTGCAGTGAGCGTCGTCTTCATGTTTGCATTAATGAACACTACGGGGACCGACATTTCTGCACCACGTTCCTTACAGCCCACATAGTGGGTTTTATCACCATTACCGACGCACTAGTCATGCCCATGTCAAAACTCTTCTTCCTTTGCTCCGCTGAAGGTATCGATCTCCAAAGCATATTCTACTGTGGTGCTTTTCAAACTTCTTGTCTATGAAATTAATGTAAAGGGTCTAAACCAGCATTTTGAAAAAAGCGATATAGAAAGGAGAAGTCAGATTGCATCACACGTAGTACGTAAGTTGTGTTTTGTGCAACTTCGGGTTCGTTCCGCGTGTCCACACGTCCAGGGTCGCATTCTCTGTACGGGGTCGCAGTCAAAGAGCTTTGAAAGCCACGGACTCGATGACCTGTTAGTATCTGATATCAGGGCCCGGGTTGGCCTCCTACTCAAGGCAGCACTTTTATTAAGTCCTTTCAACCCCTGGACCTTAATAGCCTCGTCTGTAAAATGAGGGAAGGTCTCTTTCAAACTCTACTTCGTATGTGAGGGAAAAGAAGCCAGACACAAAAAGACAGACATACTGTGTGATTCCACTTATATGAGGTATAAGAGGCAAGACACGTACAACTCATGTAAGTGTACCTAGAATAGGCCAGTTCCTAGAGACGGAAAGGAGACTAGCGGTTCAAGGGGCTCTGACTGAAGATGGGTGGGGCGGTTGTTGTGTAGTGGGTAGAGAATTTCTGTCTGGGATGATGAACAGGCTCTGGAAACGGATTATGGTGACAGTTACTATCACACATGTCCTTTATGTGACTTAATGTACACTTAAAAATGGTAAGTCTTCTGTCATGTGTATTTTACCACAATAAAATAATGTCCACACACCCTATTCACCCCCTACTTCGTAGAGAAGTGTCCAGAGACAAGTCAAGCTTTCTAAGCCCCATGTTTCTGGTACTCAGGAGGCATTGCTCTAAAAGCACCATGATTTATGGAGTTTCTTTTTCCTAGATTTTTCAAGGGTCTTTCCTTGGGCTGCCTGGGTGGCTTAGTCAGTTAAGTTTCCAACTTTGGCTCAGGTCATGATCTCGCAGTTCGTGAAGTTAGAACCCAGCGTCGGGCTCTGTGCTGGCAGCTCGGAGCCTGGAGTCTGCTTCAGATTCTGTGTCTCCCTCTCTCTCTCTCTCTCTGCCCCTCCCCCTTTCATGCTCTGTTTCTCACTCTCAAAAATAAATTAAAAAAACAAGTAAATAAAGGGTCTCTCCTCTCCGTCTCTTGTTTGACATTACATCTGCTTTTGTCCCACTCTCATGATGCTTCCCTGCTCCGAGCCCCAATGTCCCCTCTTTCTCTCCTAAAGATCACCCAAGTCCTGCTTTGTTCTCGAGTTTCTACACCAAAGCTTTTCAAATTTCTGATTCAGGGGCAGGGCCCAAGAGTCTGCATTTTTTTTTAATTAAAAAATTTTTTAAAAATATTTATTCATTTCTGACAGAGAGAGAGATAGACAGAGTGCAAGCAGGGGAGGATCAGAGAGAGAGGGAGACACAGAGGCTCCAGGCTCCAGGCTCCGAGCTGTCAGCACAGAGCCTGATATGGGGCTCGAGCTCACGAACTGCGAGATGGTGACCTGAGCCGAAGTCAGACGTTCAACCAACTGAGCCACCCAGGTGCCCCAAGAGTCTGCATTTCTAACATCCCCTCAGGTGACAGCAGCACGGCTGCCCCGGCTGCACACTCGAGTCACCTGAAGACCTCCCCCCACATACATACAGCCCCCTTCTCAGACCTCAGCTGCCCTTGTTCTTCACACATGGCTTCTGCTAGGACCGCTCTGGTCCCCTTGCCTCTCTCCACACACAGTGTGATCCTCCCTGCCTTTGTCGGCTCATTCCTTCTGCCTGGAACACTCTTCCCTCGGTCACCTGAATGTCTCACCACCTTACTTCCCACACGTCTTTGCTTCCTTCTCCGTGTGGCCTTCCCTGACCATCCTGTTTGACACTCACCCCCAGCACCCCCCCTTTCCGGTTCGCCTTTTCTCTCTCATACTCATCCCCGTCAGCATGCTTTGTATCCCTCTTTTCAGTGGACCCCTGGCTCTTTCCCTCCGTCAGACTACACGTCCATGAGAACAGACACCTTGGTCTGTTTTTATCCCCCGATCCCTCCCCAGCACCTAGCGCGTAGTCCCTGGCACGTAACATGCATTTTTTTTTAAGAATTCAATTATTTATTACTTTTTAACTTCTCCTTTTTTTGTAGGCTAAGCCCCTAAAACCCAAACGCTTGGGTTGTTTTCTCAGCCTTGTCTGTAGGCTGAGCTCGCTTGTAACCGTGTGTGACGGCCGGTGCTGGGCTTTCTGATCTCCTCATTCATTTCTACGCCGTCCTTCCTGGCGACTTTGCTCCTGGACCCTTCCTTTTCTGCCTGTGGACAGTGCAGCCTCCTCTGGGAGGAGTGAGCCCATTTAAGGTTCTCATCTGCAGTAAGGCGGCTTACTGGGTAGATGGTCTCCAGACCCTGGAGATACTTAGTGCGCAATCCCGGCCAGAACGATGTAACAGACCGGACCGGGACTTTGAAAGTCTGAATCTATTGGCCAGCACACAATTCAGAAATACCAGACGGGGCTGGGTGTGAACAAAGGCATTTATCGCTCACGGCTCTGGAAGGCGACATCCCAGGCACCGTCAGATTCCGTGTGTGCTGGGGACCTGCTTCCTGGTTCACAGACAACTGTGTCTCCTCTGGTTCTCCATGGCAGAAGCTGCTAACACAGCTCTCTGGAGTCCTTGTATAAGGGCTCGGATCCCACTCTTGAGAACCCCTCCCTCATGGCCTAATCACCTCCCAAGGCCTTACCTCCTCACGGCCTCATGTTGTGCGTTAGGACTCTTACCCAGAAATTTGAGGGGGGCTCGGATACGTGTGGTCCACAACATGACTAACGACTAACGGATTTATCGGTATCTTCCCCTATCTCGGTCTGTGATCCGGGGAGAGAATTTTGTCTAGTTGACCAGGAATTCTATAAAACAGGTAGGAGATTCTGGTATAAAGTTTTCTCTTCCTGCTCACTAAGGATCTGTCTCAGGAAGTCGTTTGTGGAGCAAGGACGATTGTGAAATTCTTCCTCTCTCTCCTTTTTAAGGAAACTGGGGAAACCCCTCAGCCCAGTGTGGCCAGGAGGTTGGGTCTCTGTTGGGATATTTTCTGGTCTGCTATTCTCCCCTGGTCATTCTTAGTTTCGTGTTACGGACATGATCCAGGCTGGCGTTTCCCACCTGCCGGGGGCCACCCGTCCCTGCCCGCTCCCAGCTCACTCTCTGGGGGGCCTGTGCTCTGAGAGGTGCCAGCCGCCCTCCTTCTCTGCCTCGCCCTCGAGCACGTCCTCTGTGGCTGCGCACTACCCTTGTTGTACTTGGGCTACTCCTGGCGTTGGGGGTAGGGGTTCACAGTGACTTCCAGACTGAGTACAGAGGAGTGTTCTCTGCTGGAGGTGGGGGACGGCTGGGGGGGCTCAGTCGCTTGAGCAGGACTCTTGATTTCAGTTCCGGTCATGATCTCACAGTTTGTGAGTTCAAACCCCACGTCGGGCCGGGGATCCTCTCTCTCCCTCTCTCTCTGCTCCTCTCCTCTGCTCGTGTTTTCTCCCTCTCAAAATAAATAAACTTAAAACAAAAAATGGAAATGTTCTCTGCTGGGCAGGGGAGATGCCTGGGGGGTGGAGGGTCTGAGGGCACTGCACGGATATCTCCTTTAGGAAGGACTAAGTCTCCTTAGGATTTCTTCTCCCAGCTGCTGGGAGACGCCTCGGCTGAAGAGTCCCTGGCCCAAGGCCTGCTGGAGGCCCGCGTCCCAGCTGACAGACTAGGGGCATGAAGATTCCGCCCTCCAGCCCTTAGTCAAGTCACCACTGAAGGCTCAGCCCATTTTCAAAACTCCCCCCAGGATCCGCGGAGGCTTTATTTGACACTGAGTCTCACGTGGACTTCTGTCTGCCCCGTGGGCTGAGTCCCCTGCCCTGCCCTCCCACCCTCCACCCTCCATCTCAGAGCTGGCTCCCTGGGGACCTCAGCGCCGCATTCCTGCCATTACACATCCTCCGCCATCTCTCAGCGAGAGCCTCTCGTGTCTCGTGAGGGATCCTCCTCCCACAACTTCCCCGGCAAGAGTCCTGGGAAACGGAGGGTCTGGGCAGCTACTCCAGAAAGAGACGCGGGCAGAGGGGAAGCAAGGCCAAGTTCAGTGTGGGACCAGGGGCTTGAGCTCTGGGGAGTGGTCTCAGGTGGCAATCCGTGGGCTAGAACCAAGGCAGAGGTGGGGGTGGAAATAGCAATATTAATCTTGGGGCCCGGAAAGACAGGAGGGGAGAGGGTGAGGTAGGAGGGGGACGATTTGGAGTCCAGAGGTCTGGTCAGTGGTTAGATATAGAGACAACCAATTAGTCAAGTTAGACAACATTTACACACACACACACACACACACACACACACACACACACACCCTGCTACCTTGGGAGAAAGCAATGAGCTTAAGGAACACTATACATTTGAATTAGTTCCCCTTTCCAAGCCATTACTCTGCAGAATGACAGATAGCTTTCTTATTAAAAATTCCCCGATAGATTCCTCGAACTCGTTCTCCGTCACACCCGTTACATACGGGCAACACATCTCCAGGAAACCCAGTGGAAACACAAGCTATAAATAGGACATCTATATTTATGAGTGCAGGAAAGAAGTGTCAGCCAATGTCAGGAAGCAAGAAGAGGGGTGGCAAGGTCCCGGAGAAGGGGCAGTGAGAGGGGAGTCCTGTGACTCTGCTCAGTTCCTTCAGGCCTAGAAAATTCGCATTTTGGGTAAGTTCAGTAGAGGCCGCTGCTCCGGTAGAGAGGAGAAAAATCATCTCGTTTCCTTGGATGCAATCTGTCCCGTTTACGATTCCGAACCGGTAGAATGTTTGCGTATACAATTCTGACGCCCTGTCCTCACGTGTGCATATGCATCCAGAGTGTAGCATTTACAGCAAATCCTAGTGGGGGCCTCTTCAATGGTCACCTGCCCAGGTCATTCTTAGTTCATGCAGTGGCTTGTCACCTACAAGGATCTTGATTTCTCTCTTGCTGTTTCCTCCCAGGACAAGAGGCTTTTGAGTGAGCCCCACAGTAATGGCCGTCACCATCACCTGCTCTGTCCCCTGTGCTTGTGAGCGCTGAGCACCGCATCCAGAAATGCCGTGGTTAGTGCTTTGTCTGCCTCCATGTGTTACAGATGCGTGTTATGTATTATATAATAAAGTATATATGTATATTTATAGACCTTATTATGTATATTGTATATAGATGCCATAGTATTACGAATAATAATACACAGGCAGGAAATAAAGTCAGTCAATCCCTAAAAGGTTGCTGTCTTAGTTTACTAAGGCTGCTGTAACAAATTACCATAGACTGGGTGGCCTTAACAGTAGAATTGTGGCCCAGTAGGGTTTGGCTCCTGGGGAGAGCCCTCTTCCTGGCTTTGTAACGAGCTGCCGTCTCGCTGTGTCCTCGCATGAAGGAGACATAGAAATCTTTCTCTCTTCCTCTTCTTTATTTTTTTAAGTTTATTTATTCAGTTGCTTTTGAGAGAGAGCGAGAGGAGGGGAAGGGCAGAGAGAGAGAGGGAGAGAGGGAATCCCAAGCAGGTTCTGCACCGACAGCGTGTGGGGCTCGAACTCACAAACCGTGAGATCATGACCTGAGCTGAAATCAAGAGTCAGATGCTCGTCTGACTGAACCACCCCGAGCGCCCCTCTCTCTTCCTCTTCTTGTAAGGCTCCCAATCCTATCAGATTAGGGCTCCCCCTAAGCCCTCGTTTAACCTTATTACCTCCCAAATGCCCTATTTCCAAGTATAGTCGCTTTGGGGGTTAGGACTTCAACATACAAATTTTGGGAGACACAGTTCAATCCGTAGCAACTGCTAAATACAAAGGGGCTAAATACCTAGATGTGCCAATAATGGCAAAACACAAGCACCGTCACATATGTCCGTCAGGTGCAACACCCGTTATCCATTAGTCTAATAGTAACATGTTAAAAACAAACAAACAAACACCAAAACCCTTGTGTTTCTAGAACGACGGAAGATTCTCAGCCACCAGGTAGTTTCCAAAGAAAAATTTTTTTTCCTTTTTTGTTTTCCAACTTTCAAAACAATTTCAGACCTACAGACAAGTGGAAAGAATAATACACACATTTACATCCTTGCCATTTTGGCACATTCCCTCACATCCCAGTCACGGCCTCTCAGCTTGGGATGTAACTCAAAGGCCATTTGAGTCACCCATCACCTCTGACACACACTCAGTCTAGACGGGCCGTCCAGCCTCCGCTTCTAGATCTCTGGTGATGGGGAACTAGACTCTTTGAGCCAGCCCCTTCTGTTTTTAGAGGCCTCTGCTTGTGTCTGAATTTATGCTTAGAATAAACGAGATCTGGCCCTCCGTGGCTTCCTCAGTTGCGCTTTATTTAACACTCTAGCCAGACAGACTAATTCTAATTCCCTTCTCATGTGACAGCCTGAAAATGTTTGACGGGAGCGGAGCTCCTGGCCTCTTCCTTACTGGGAGGGAAAACGGTCCACCCCGATGCCTTATTTGGAGCCGTAAGGAGTCCTTACTTGCTTGGGTAGGGGGTACACGTATTCACACACAGTCACTCGAAGTTGACTAGACAATGAGGCTTCCTCATCTCCTCTAACGGGTGGGATTTTCCACGTTGGGCCTGCCAGGTAACTGAGTCTCTTTGGGGTATGCAGATATTGGGAGTCCCCAAGACCACCCTCAGTTTCAATAATTCACCCCAAGATTCACAGAACTCAGTGAGCGCTGTTTGACTCACAATTATGGTTCATTACAGCAAAGGGTTACAGAGTAAAGGTGGCCACGGGAAGCAATGCCTGAAGCCAAGGCCCAGAGCGTTCCAAGCACAAAGCTTCTGGTGTCTTCCCCCGGTAGAGAGTCTGACGGCACTGCCTCCTCCCGGCACCAAAGTGTGACCATAGGCAGAGGGTTGCCGGGCAGGGGAGCTCACTCGAGGCTCGGGGTCCGGAGTTTTCCCTGGGGCTCCGTCGCGCAGCTCTGGTCGACCGCCTGCACGACGTCAGCTTCCGGCCCCTGCAGAGGCTGGGCTGATAGGGTGGCCCAGAGCCCCCTCACGAATCACACTGTTAGAACGGGCGACGCTAAGGCTCCCAGATGGACAAAGACACTCTTATCAGGCAGGACATTCCAAGGGCTCAGAGATTATCTCCCAGGACAAAGGCCAGACTTCTTTCCGGGTGGAATTCACTTTCCCACCCAGGGCGGATGAGTCATCTTTCCTGTTTCTTCCCCGCCCGTTTCCACTGGTCTGCAGTCCTCTGCCGGCAGGCGTGTGGGCCGGCAGACCCCGCGGTGACAGGGTGCACGGGGCTGCCCCGTCCCTGCCTCCGCTTTGGGGTGGCTGACCCTACCAGGCCTCCCCAAGGTCAGCGTGGCTCTCTCCGACTCACCCCACCAGCTCTGCTGGGCCCGCAGATCCCGCCAGTCTAGGCGGCCCTCTCTCCCTGTCTCCTGGCCTAGGCATCTGCCCTTCAGCCTTGAGGTCGGGTCACCTCACACCTAACCGCAGAGGCCCTACCTTAGCAGGCCCTGAGGCCACCGGTTCTGTCACCTACCTTGTGGTCTCCCACAGGAGGCCGTGGGAGCTTCTGGGGCCCTTCCGTGCCCCTCATCAGCCAGCCAGCGCAGGCTTGGGAGGGGGCGCACCGGCCCCCCCCTCTGCTGAACGGTGCCCCCATCTGTCCATCTCCGCCGTGCTGTGGTGTCCCAGGGAGCTCTCTGCTTGGCGTTCTCTGCTCAGAAGGACTGGGCCACTGTCCCCTTTGCTTCCCTCTTTCCCCCTCTTCCAGACTGTGCCCCAGGCAGGACAGGCCCCCTTGGTTGTCTTTTTGCCTTCTTGCCTTCGGTTATTTTCCCCACCGCCCACCGCCCACTGCCCACCGCCACCGGGCCAGAAGGAAGGACTTCCTTTACGTGGGGTTTTCCTCTCTCCTGGTCGAGGATTCCCTCGGGCTCTGCTACCTGAGTGGCTGCGGGGGAAGTAGACTTACAACTTACAAGAAAGAAAACTATTTTCAAAACATTACCTATATTACACCTGTGTAAAGAGCTGGACAGCCGTGAAAGCCTGGGGCCCACAGAGAGCGGGGGAAGCCGTCCTCTCTCACCCTCCTTCCCGCCTTCCTCAGGGCTGAAGGGCCCACAGAAGCTGAACAACTTCAAGGGCGTGGGTTTGGAAATGGAAGGGGTTCGCGATTCCCTAGCCTGTCAATTTCCACGGCAATGCGGATAGCTGCCATTTACGTCAACACGAGACGCCCTGTGTTGTGCTAACGTTAGTCAGTCCTCCCCAAAGCCCGATCATCACCCCCATTTTGCTGACGAGAAAACCGAGGCTCGGGGAAGTCATTTGTCCCACGTCTCACAGCTGGTGAGTGCTGTGTGCAGGGGTTTAAACCCAGCACCATCTGACTGCGGAGATCTGCACTAATTAACCATTCCCCTCAACTGCCTTTCGCTGAGGCTTTTCCCGTTTCTGGCTTCCTCCTTACTGCCTTACGAAGGCATTCGGTAAAGCACAACTTTACGCTTAGTTGCATGCACTGTTTTGCAAACTTCCAAGGATTCCCCTGATGATAGAGTGGTGGCATTTAAAACCCGCTCGGGGGTTGGCAAGCATCCCCCCACATCCTGCTGGGATTACTGAGGGAATCAGCCGCTTGGGACTCCACCTTCCTAATCGGCTCTTAAGGGAACTTGTAATGAACCTAATTGGAAGCATTACTTGATTCCCTGCAGGATTATTTTACATAAACCAGCAGCAGGAAAGGTACTAAAATCAATAAATGAGAGAGAGAGAGAGAGAGAGAGAGAGTTGAAAATGTACAGCTAAAGTCAGGATGGCAGGCTGCAGGTAGGACACTGACCTTGTAGCTCAGGAGGAGAGTCTGGGGCACCTTTAAAAAAAAATGTTTATTTATTTTTGAGAGAGAGTGTGTGTGCGCCTACGCAAGCAGGAGAGGGGCAGAGAAGAGAGAATCCCAGGCAGGCTTCATGCTGTCAGTGCAGAGCCCAGTGTGGGGCTTGAACTCATGAACCATGAGATCATGACCTGAGCCGAAATGCAGTCGGACGCTTAACCGACTGAGCCACACAGGCGGCCCTCGTGTACCTTGTGATAACCTGCTATAGGTGCAAAAGAAATTTATGACTTGGATATGGCAACTCTGGACACGGGTGTTTCCTTTCAACATTTGATAAGCTAAGTTGTGGGAATTTCTGTGCGTGTTGATTAAAAAAGTGCGGGGCACTTGGCTATGCGACCGTGATCTTGACTGTCCTGGGGCTTCATTCGGTTATTCACTCACCCATTAAAGAGTTGAGCTGGGCCTGAAGGGTTGGGGAGGATTGTGACAGGTGGAGATGTTGGGGCTGGGCACGGGTGGCGTCAATAGTGAGACGAGACCTAAGGATGGGGACATCCGGCTCCTGTTTGGGGCAGGAAGGGTTGTCTCCTGCAGCCAGAATTTCAGAAGGAGGAAAGAAAGAGAGAGATAAAGCCAGAAGACTAGACCAGGATCAAATTGCGTAAAATGATGATTGCTAAGGGCCCAGGAGCAGCGCTCAGTGGGAGCCCCCAGCAGCCCCAGAAAGGCAAAACAGCGGAGGCTCTGAGCGTGGGCGGGAGGCCCTTCCGTCAGCCCCTGCCTCCTGGCGCTCCCACCATGTGAGTCTTGCCGGTCCCTCCTGGTGAGTTTCCACCGTCCACCAGAGGGGTATGTTTGGTCTTCTTCTCCTTCTCTCTCCCCCTTCGTGACGAGTCTTGACAATGTCTTTTCGTTCACTGGTTTGGGTTAACACTTCTGGGGAGGTGATTCTCAGACAGCAATGTTGTGGGGGTCATGGGAGTGGTGGCCAGATGCCCGCCACAAGGGATGACTCAGAAGCACAGGGGGTGACCGGCAGTGGAGAGAGGACAGAAGGACGTGGGTCTTCAAACCGTCCTGGGGTCAGCAGTCTAGGAGGAAGCCAAGCCTGGAGGAGGGTGTGAAGTCACGGGGCGCTACGAGGAGGTGATTCATGTCTGTCCCAAGTTAGGGAGAAGGCACCAAGAGTTGAAATGTAGTAAATGACCAAGTTAAAAGTCTTCACCAAATAGCCTGCAGCTACTCAAAATCAACTCCCTTAATACCTCGCACATCCGAAGGTCTCTGCCTCTGAGGGATAAGAGATGCTCAGTTCCTTCTAAGATAGCATTTTCTTAAAGCAGAAACAATACAAACCTGAAACCCATTTCGTCATGGGCTTAAGAAGTCGTTCGTCCGGAAGTTCCGTCTGTGTGAAATCAAATGTGCGAGTGACTGAATTGTTAAGCGAGCTTTTCCTCCCATCGGTGTCTAATCCGTGTCTCAGTGCCTCCATGGAGTCTCTGAGCTCCGGGGCCCCTCGTTTCTGACTCGTTCATTCCAGGCGGTGGCCTGAGTAGCAACTTTCTTTCTCTTTTTAAAAATATGGAGACCAGTCTGTTTTCATTTTTAATATTCTGAATTCATTTCTTGTCCTTTTGGCACAACAGGGCATTTGTATAATAATTTCTTTGTTTCTCTTTAAGAAGCAAGTATATGTAATGGGTATTTTTTTTTTTTTTCCAGGCCACGCTGACCAGGAGTCTAAACAAATCCACTGACTCAATGTTTTTCTAACTCACTTTCTTCAGGGTTTGACTGTTCCTTTTTAAGGGCAACAGTCACCATTATTATTATTATTTTAAGAATATAAAGATAAGCCTTAAACTATAAATATCTTTGGGAGGGCGTTCATCAAAAATTGAACATCCCTTTTAAGGCACGAATAAACAACATCTAACAGATCCCTTTCTAAAGGGAAGATTTGAAAGGGGGGGATACCAGCTGGGAAAAGGAGAGGAGGAGTAGAAAGGGAGGCTTATAACACCTGAGTGGCTCCCAGAAAACTGGGGAACCACAAACCAATCTAGAACCACTTCCCGGTTTTGCTCAGGGCTGTCCGAGTTAAAGATTCACCTTAAAATCAGGTGCGTTGCTCTCCGTTTTCCTTTCTTTAAGTTTGAAATCCAAGTTGGATATCTTCACTAAGTGGGATGCTCTTTTGTTTTCACTGTTGTACACGGACAAAGCTCTATAAATGGTCTGCCAGTGAATTGGAATAAATTGAGTTTAAACTGATTTTTAGGGATATTATAAAATGTGTTGACTGCTTTGAAAAGAACAAAAGCAACTCTGAACAATGGCTGTTAGAAGCAGCCGAGATGGTGGAAAACTGCTTTATACTATTTAAAAAAACACAACACTCATTGACAAAGAAATGTTTCCTTTCAAAAATGGAAACTCTATCATAGATGTAGTGCTATGCACAGCTAGTTGTTCCTAAAATATACTGAACTGTTAGCAAATTCATTAATTAGGGTCCTGTATGTAGCAACATCTGTTTAAAGTGACACTTCTTCTATTCTTTACTGCGTATTTCATAAGATGCACACTTCTGTCCTTTCATTGCACAAGCATGGAATCAATTACAGTCTTGAAATTCCCCACCAGAGGTCTAATTTAGGTGACTGCTGAGACAAATGTGCTTCAGAACTCAGCCACAACGGAATCCTGAGTTTGTAACAGAGACTCCTTACAGCGGGATACTATCTCGGGTGATAGGTACTGGAATGACCCGTATCTCCAGGCAACTGGGGTCTTCTCACAGACCCTAGGCGGAGACTGAGTGCTAACAGAACTGACGCAGTGCGGCTCACCTGACGTTTAACAGAATGTTTTGGTTGGCCTGTTTCCAGAGGACCAATGATCCAAACACCTGCTATGCTAATTCTTGTGGGGCACCTTGGACAGTAAGTACAACCACCCGTGTAAATAAAGCCTGTTTGTCGACGCTGGCCACAACTATTTTAAAGCTAATGCCTAAATTCCTCCTTCAAAGGTTCTGATTTAATTGGTCTGGGATGCAGCCTGGAGCTGGGATTTTTTACAGGCTCCCGTGTAGTTGAAAGAGGCAGCCAAGGTTGTGAATTTCAAAGGCTGATAGCTTCACAGATCTGGCCGTGACTCCATAGCAGCTGGCAGTTTCCTCTTATGCCTAATGATTCCATTTCAGGTAGCCAGAGAGTGGTGATGTTTTCCTAGGAAATAGATACCCAGATTTGAACCCTCCTTGGCCTCGCTGAAATGTGTATTTGTGAGAGTGGGCTCCCCGGCCTGAGTACTTTTTATATCTCCTCAGGTGGTTCTGAGATACAGCCAGGCTTGCAGATTCCTGCTTTGGAAGGTCTCTAGACCCAGCCAGGTGACACTCTTTCAACGAGGATAGCTGAAGAAGCTACGTGTGATTATGCATCAAAGCATTTCATTTAAAAATAGAATTTTTAGGGGCGCCTGGGTGGCTCGGTCGGTTAAGCGTCCGACTTCGGCTCAGGTCATGATCTCACGGTCTGTGGGTTCGAGCCCCGCGTCGGGCTCTGTGCTGACCGCTCAGAGCCTGGAGCCTGTTTCAGATTCTGTGTCTCCCTCTCTCTGTGACCCTCCCCCATTCATGCTCTGTCTCTCTCTGTCTCAAAAATAAATAAACATTAAAAAAAAATTAAAAAATAAAAATGGAATTTTTAGTTAACAGTTCGATTATTGTTGCTATGACACATCTAATCGGTTCTAGTTAGACTAGGCTTCTCAGTCTAACTTACAGTACCTGGGAGTATAGCCTAGTACCTCGGCAAATTGTACCGAGGTAAAAGAAAAGTGGCATTATGAATGTATTTGGATTTATGTTTTTAAATTTTTTTGTTTTTTTATATTAAATATAATTTATTGTCGAATCGGTTTCCATACGACACTCAGTGCTCATCCCAACAGGTGCCCTCCTCCATGCCCATCACCCACTTTCGAACGTATTTGGATTTAACAATTTTCTTACCTAAACATCGAAAGTCTGTCACCAGTATCAGAATTTCTTTTCGGTGGTTGTAGGGTGTACTTATTTCGGGTTACTCTAGGCTGCTCATCCGAGTGCAAGTGTTACTTCCCTGGTTAGAATCCACCCTTTGTTATTACTGAGGACTTCCTCCTTGGTGTCTCCCCTACTGGAGAAATTACTGTTTTTTCTCAACTGAGGCTATACCTCACCTGCTCTTCTGCGCCTTTGGTCCTGACCATTCTTTCGGTGTTGGGGTAGAGGGCCCTTCATGGTCTTTTCATTGTCGCCCCGTCTGCAGTTAGACTTCTCTTTCAGTTAACTCCCTTTTGATTTGTGGCTCAATTTCATTCATAGCCTGCTCTTGGTTAAGACGGTGATTCATTATTGAAGGATTGCAGACTATCTTTACTTCTAAATTTGTTTCCAGATGCTTCTTATGGAAGCAAACCGTGCTTTGGAAAACATCGATTGCTCAAAGTTGTCATTCATTGCTGAGGCTACGGCTCTTTTTTGGTATGGGTAACAGTCAGGAGCAAAGAACCTTGTGCATAAAACGCACCGTTTGGATGAAGGAATAGCAAATATTTAAGGCCAACAATTTTTTTCTAAGATCGTAAACCTTCTACATCCATTATTCTACATTATATTACCTAGTTCTTCAGTATTCTTTCTTTCTTCCAGTAGACATTTTGTCAGAGCTTGGACAAGATGCAACGGATCTAGATGTCAGGGGGAGGGGGTCAAAGGTGGATAAAATGCAGCCTAACTTGACAATAAGGATCGTATCTTGGATTATGTCTCATGTGTAGAGGATCAATGGATGTTTTTGAGTGATGAATGATAAACAGCAAAGCAAGAACATGAAATGGTGAAAAATGGCCACCTCCATTTTGGATGATATCAAGGTTCAGAAAGACCTCTTAAAAACTGAACTTCTGTTTGGGGAAAGGTAGAGTAGACTTACTTTTTCCCATTCCTGCCACTAAATACAACTAAAACCCCTGGATATTACATATAAAATAAACATGAGCCTCCGAAAGGTTGAAAGTAGAAAGTAGACCGAAGGCACAACAAGGTAGTTGGTCACCTGGCTTATCTTTTATCCCATACATTCCATCCCTGGAGGTGAAGAAGCTGGCATCCCAGAAATGCCAATGAGCCCAGACATATAGAGCTCCAATGAAATAAAGCCCCTGCTCTCTTTAGCCAAAAAACAAAAAAAAAAAACAACAAAAAAAAAACTAGAAAAGGGGCAAATAGAATTCAGCAACATATATGATAATTCTATAGCATGGCCAGGTGGGGGTTATCCCAGTGATACAAGGCTGATTCAGTATTTGAAAATTAGGCTACATAATTTATCATATTAATAGACTTATGAAAAAAACACAAATAATCGTATCAGTCAATGGATGCAGAAAGATTTTGACAAACTTAACAGCCATGTCATGATTAAAAAAAAAAAATCAGACATTATACTTACTGGTGAGATCAGGAATTGAGTCAGGGTGTCCACTGTCACCATTCTTATTCAGCATATTACTGGAAGTTCTAGCCAGTGCAATAAGACAAGAAAAAGAAATAAAAAGCATACAGATGAGAAAGGAAGAAATAAAATGATCCCTATTTGTAGATTACATGATTGTCTACATAGAAAATCCCAAGGAATCTGGGAAAAAACTCCTATAGCTAATGAGTGAGCTCAAAAGAAAAAGAAAAAACCCACCATACCAGATGGACACACAAATATCAACTGTATTTCTATATATTAGCAATGAGCATACGGCCACTGAAATTAAAAATGTATTACTCTTTGTAATCATTCAAAAAAAGGAGAATACTCTGATGTAAAAATCTATATGTAAAACATCTACAGGACTTATAAGCTGACAATTAAGTAACGTTGATGAACGATATCAAAGAAGATCTCAATAAATGGAAAGAGGTCATGGATTGGAAGACCCAATATAGTAAAGATATCAATTCTCCCAAATTAACATACAGTTTTAATGCGATTCCTATAAAATCCCTGTAAGATTTTTTTATAGGTATGGACAACATTATTCTAAAATTCATATGGAAAAGCAAAGGAAATACAATAGCTGAAACAATTTGAAAAGGAAGAGTGAAGTGAAAGGAACCAGTCTAACTAGTTTCAAGACTTATTATGTAGCTACTATAGTCAAGACTCTATGATACTGTCTGAGGAAGTAGAAATGTAGATTGAGAGAACAGAACAGAAAACCCAGAGTTCGGCTCACACAGATATGCACAACTGATGTTTTGACACAGGTGCAAAAGAAATCCAATGGAGAAAAGAGTGCCTTCTCAACAAATGGTATTGAGCAGTCCATAGGCAAAAGAGTGAAACCTGACGTGAGACTCATACTTTATACAAAAATTGACTCAAAATGATTCATAGATTTAACTGTAAAACGCAAAACTATCAAACTTTTAGTAAAACACAGAGGAGACAATCTTAGTGACCTAAGACTAGGCAAACAGTTCTTAGGCTTGACCCCAAAAGTATGATTTCTAACAGGAAAAACGGACACATTGGACTTCATCACCATTACAAACTTTTTGCCCTACAAAAGACTCCGTTAAGAGGATGAAAAAACAAGTTCACAAGTGAGAAAACTTGTTTTCTAACAAGCAGACAAAAACATATTCAGCCTCATTAGCCGTTAGGGAAATACAAATGAAAACCACAACAAGATATTGCCACACACCTATCAAAGTGGCTTAAATACAAAATAGTGACATTACATGCTGCTGAGAATGAGGACGAGCTGGGCTACTCACACGTTGCTGGTGGGAATGTAAAAAGGTGAGCCACTCTGGAAAAGGTTCGATAGGTTCTTTATGTCTGATAGTTCCTACAGGTTACTACCATACAACCTAGCAATGACACCACTGGGCATTAATCCCACAGAAACATGTACACAAATGTTTGTAACAGCTCTATTCATCATCTCCAAATGCTGGAAACAACCCAGATGTCCTTCAGTGTATGAACAGTTAAACACACTGTGGAACGCCCATACCAGGCGATATCACCACTCAGCACAAAAGGGAGCAAATTGTTGATACGTGCAACAATGTGTATGAATCGCTATGCTTACAGGGAAAAAATGCAATCCCAAAGGGTTAAATACTATATTTTTCCATTTAAATAACATTGTTGAAGTGGTAAGATTCTAGAAGCAGAGAATAGTGAGAACAGCGGTCAGCAGGAGTCAAGGAGTTGGGGAATATGAGGGAGTGGACATTGGGATAAAACAGCAGCTGGAGGGATCTTGACGATGCTAAAAATATTCTGTATCCTGACTGTATCAATATCAATATCCTGCTTGCCATGCTGCACTCTAGTTTTGCAAGATGTTGTCATTGAAGAAAACTGGACAAAGCGTACATGAGATCACCCTGTATGGTTTCTTACGCATTCATGTGAATCTACAGTTCTTTCAAGATTAAAAAGTTTAATAATCGTAATTAAAAAATCCAAATCTTGGGGTGCCTGGGTGGCTCAGTCGGTTAAGCGTCCAACTTCGGCTCAGGTCACGATCTCACGGTTTGTGGGTTTGAGCCCCGTGGTGGGCTCTGTGCTGACAGCTCAGAGCCTGGAGCCTGCTTCGGATTCTGTGTCTCCCTCTCTCTCTCTCTGCCCCTCCCCTGCTCGTGCTCTGTCTCTCTCTTCCTCTCAAAACGGAATAAACGTTAAAATTTTTTTTAAAAAGCTTCACCATTATGGTATGGTAAACTCAAAATGCTTCATGGTGCTTGATGAAGACTTGTCTGGTCTGGCCCAGTGATTCCCGACCCTGGCAGCTTGTGAGAATTACGTATGGAGCTTATAAAGAATACTGATGCCTGAGCATTACTCCAGCTAATTAGATCAGGATCTCTGTGGGGTAACTAGATAATAATTAGTATTTTCTTTGATCACCGGTCACTACAGACCATAGGCTCCATGAAGCCTGTTTTTGCTCTCCATTGTAGGGCTAGCTCCTAACTCAGTGTCTGTCCCCTGGGACATGCTCAGTTCATATATGCAAACTCAGAGGTGCTCGGTACACATGTGGGGTGAGAGGTGCCGGGTACACGTGTGCAGGGTGAGAGGTGCTCAGTACTTATATACGAGGTGGGAGGTGCTCAGAATGTATATGGGAGGTGAGAGGTGCTCAGTACTTATATGCGAGGTGGGAGGTGCTCAGTATGTATATGGGAGGTGAGAGGTGCTCAGTAGGTACATGCAGGGTGGGAGGTGCTCAGTACATACATGCAGCGTGGGAGGTGCTCAGTACTTACAAGCGAAGTGGGAGGTGCTCAGTACATATACACGAGGTGGGAGGTGCTCAGTGCTTACATGCGAGGTGGGAGGTGCTCAGTACTTATATGCAAGGTGGGAGGTGCTCAGTATGTATATGGGAGGTGAGAGGTGCTCAGTAGGTACATGCAGGGTGGGAGGTGCTCAGTACTTAAATGCGAGGTGGGAGGTGCTCAGGACATATATGCAAGGTGGGAGGTGCTTAGTACATACATGCGGGGTGGGAGGTGCTCAGTATGTATATGGGAGGTGAGAGGTACTCAGTACTTACATGCGAGGTGGGAGGTGCTCAGTACTTATATGCAAGGTGGGAGGTGCTCAGTATGTACATGCAGGATGGGAGGTGCTCAGTACATACAGGCGAGGTGGGAGGTGCTCAGTACATACAGGCGAGGTGGGAGGTGCTCAGTACATACAGGCGAGGTGGGAGGTGCTCAGTACATACATGCGAGGTGGGAGGTGCTCAGTACGTACGTGCAGTGTGGGAGGTGCTCAATACTTACATGCGAGGTGGGAGGTGCTCAGTAGGTACATGCGAGGTGGGAGGTGCTCCGTATTCATATGCGAGGTAGGAGGTGCTCCGTACCCACATGTGAAGTGAATGAGTAGAGGGTAAGTAGAAGGGTCCTCCTCCCCTCTTTTGCTGCCTCCCTGAACCCATGAAAGAAGAGAAGAGGGGATAAGGTGCCTTCTCTGGTGTCCTTTTCATCCCTCCAGCGCGTCGTTACAAAATTGCGTTAGGGTCACAGCACTGCTCCAAGAGAGATCCACCCCATGTCTGGAAATGATGACGGTGCCTCCTTCTTCACACTCAATCAACAAATTCAATGAAAGTGAGACAGAAGCTGACAAGGAGGCTGAAATGACACATCATCTTACTCATGCAGGAATAACAGAAAACATTTTAAATGCAGCTAAAAAAAAAAAAAATCAAGTCACTGACAAAGAAATGAAAACAATTTGCTGAGTTTTGTCCTTTTCATTTCCCCCTCCCACGAAGCCTCCTCAAGTCCAGACGCGATCATTGATTATGTATGTCCTGCCTCCTTTACCTCTGTGGTCTCCTTAAATCATTCTCCAAACCCAGCCCCTCTCCTGCTCTCTCTCTCTCTCAAAAATAAACATCAAAAAAAAAAAAAAAAAAAAAAAAAAAAAGAATTATCTGGCCCAAAACATCCACAGAGCTGAGGTTAAGAAACCCTGGTCCAGATCTGGCTGTGCAGGATTTAGTAATTCTTAGGTCAGATCTCTCCGGCCATGTCCTGGAGTGTCATAGTATTTTAGTGTTCCTGGGTGTCAGTTTGACAGAGAGAATGTCTCCTACTTGCTGTGCTGTGAAGGTACGAGGAGAAGAATTTTGATATGCTCCTTTGAAATCTCGTAACACATGAGAGGTGCTGTTGAGAAAAAGCCTGTCCTCGATTTGACACCTTTGAAGACTTCAGGCAGGATCTATGAAATTCAGGTGATCGACCTCCCTAAATCTCCCCTTCTTCAGTGCGGGAGACATATTTTTGTCTTGAGCCTCAAATTGTTCTGGGCATCTGGGACATGTCTGTAAAGGGGAGTCCGAGGAGGTGAACAAGCCCGTATTTGTTACTTTGTGTAGGACAGCTGTTACTGGAATCCTTGCATTCGGAAGGAAGCCGGTTGCTAAATCCAACAATGCACATTTGTACCATCTAGACAACATCTCGTGTTTTTCATGATGTGTATCTCTCATTAACTATAAAGCATTTAACAGACGTATGTTCTTATTAAAGACCTAATTAATGCCCACGGTACTCATGGGGAGCAAAGAGGAGGTGGGTCATATTATTCCCTCTTTAAGAGGTGGTAATTAAGCCTGGAGTCGCACACTGATTATTTGAAGAGTACATTGTATCTCTCGACAAGGAGCTGGGTCTGTCAGCCGCTGCGGGCACTGATTCATCAGATCCTGATTAGCGTCCGGTCATAAATGTCGAATTTCAAAATCCTTTTTAAATGTACACAGCAGATGGGGCGCCTGGGTGGCGCAGTCGGTTAAGCGTCCGACTTCAGCCAGGTCACGATCTCACGGTCCGTGAGTTCGAGCCCCGCGTCGGGCTCTGGGCTGATGGCTCGGAGCCTGGAGCCTGTTTCCGATTCTGTGTCTCCCTCTCTCTCTGCCCCTCCCCCGTTCATGCTCTGTCTCTGTCCCAAAAATAAATAAAAAAAAAAAAAAAAAATAAATAAATAAATAAATGTACACAGCAGATTGTGAAGGGTGGTTGCTAATCAGAGAAGGACAGCACAGCAAAGACATTTCCATTCCTAGGAGTTTACCCTTTTTAAACAAACATGCAGCAACAGAAAAGTAAAAGGGGGGAAGAGTATAGATTACGGTTCAGTAGACACTTATTATGGGCTATGTGCATGGCACCAACTCCCGGGCTAGATACCGCGGAAGATGAAATGTAAATGTATATCCTCGATGTGTCATTTACTATGTAAGTTGGAGACTCGAGACAGTCTGTAAAAACAGAGAACTGTACAAGTCATAATGTAACATGTACACGTGCCAAAACGTGTGTATAGGAAGCTTCGGTGTCCTGGAAAACAAGAGAGGCTTTTATGAAAAAGGTAGAATTGGGGAGGAGCCTGGAAACAGTAACAGGAGGGGTTCAAGTGGACAGAAGGAATCTGGGGAAATAGGATTCGACTAGACAAAAGGGTTAGTGAATATAGGTGGGGTCATTCTTTGTACTTTCTGGAAGAGAAAGAAACTTGGCAGCTCTCAAGTGGTCATTTCCTGATGGGTGAACAGAAGGCAAAAAAGCCAGAGGGTAAGGGGACAGAATAAACACGTGTTCAGGAGACAGAGGTGGAAGACTTCCTGAGTTCCTGTTACACCCGGATCCCTGGCTCCATCTCTGCCTGAATCTCAGATGCAAATAAAATCCAGTAGTTTGTTGACCAATAGCAGAACCTACGCCTTCACTGAGTCCAGGATTCCCCGCCGTGGGCAAAGAAATGGGGACACAGGCTTGAGACTTCCCGGGTCTAAGCCCCAAGGCACCAAAACTTGGCATCAGCTTGGTCATCTGAAGCTGGCTTTTCCTGTCAGCCTTGGTTTGGAAACCAGACTGTGGGGTGGCCAGATGAGTTTAAGGACTTTTTTGTTTTCCTTCTTAACGTTTATGTATCATTTTTGAGAAAGCGGGGGAGAAGGGAAGACAGAGGGAGACAGAGAATCCCAAATAGGCTCCCTGCTCAGCACAGAGCCTTGATGTGGAGCTTGATTGGATGCCACCAACCTCAATGTCATCACTTGAGTGGAAACCAAGAGTCTGTCACCGCCAACTGACCCACCCAGGCGCCCCCAAGGCCAGATGAGTTTAAAGGGCTGAGGGGGCTCCCGAGGTCTCGTTCTTGGCACTCAGGCTTTATGGCTACAGATTCTTCCCACCAGACAAACTGCCATGGACACACAGGCTTCTCGCCAAGGTCACACCTTGCTTCTTGAACACGATTTGACTTGGACTGCAGTTTGGTGAGTGATGGCTAATACTTAATAGTTCAGTTGGACCCAACCACCATATTTTTAACCAACTAGGTTACCTTCTGAAGGTCACTCATCTGGAACTAGACCACCGACTTGAGAATAGTTGTTCTGGCACGCAAAGGGCCTTCCCCAGCGTTTGCTCTTAGTATTATTTTAAACATAGTTCCATGACAGATTGTGACTTGGAAGGGATTCATTTCTGTTTCAGTTGTCTTGACAACGATGTACGTTATGACATCTCATACGCTTGAGAATCCTAAGGTTTTACAACCAAGGAGTGTGTTGTTTATTACAATTCTGATAGAAAAAAATTCTTCAGGGCTGGCGGGCTGAAGACGATTATTTTTATTAAATCTTCTTTTTTGTGGGCGTCACAAAACAGGAGTCCCGGACGGCCTGCAACTCGCTTTAATTTCAGGGAGAGCCAACTCAAGGGTTTTGTCATGGCTCCACCCAGAGCTTACTTGTATTGCGTGGCCTTTGCGATTTCTTTTTACAGTTTTTAAAATTCTAACTCTTTCTCTGAAATATTTCTTGAAAACGGAATAAAGTGGGAATAGTTTTATACCTTGCTCTCCCCCTGTCTTTTACACAGTTCTTACAATTACTCTTGGAAGCCAATTTACAAAGAGACATTTTTATTAAGAAAAATTGCAAACATATAGAACATTAGGGAACAAAATTACAGTGAGCAAGCACTCTAGAAAAACCACTTATGATCGAGAACTGTTAATATCTTGCAAAGCTTAGTTTACCTTAACTTTTTTTTGGGGGGGGGGCGAAGGGGGTATTTTAAAGACTCCTTGACAGCAGTCTACACCAGATGCTCACTTGAACCATGTTTTGTTTTTTTTTGTTCTTCTCCCCCCCCCCCCCCGCCCCCCCGGAAGTCCAAAGCTTATGGGATACTGCATAAATAGCACTTGTGAGAAACCGGCCATCAGCTCTCAGGCATTCCTGGAGTTTGGAAACAGTGACCTCACAAGCAAGCAAGGCCTCGGCCCCGCCTCTTAGGTGCAAACTGACGAAAGTTCTCAGCGGGGCCGCTCTGACTCCCGGAGGGGTGAGCACTCAGTGGGCACTCGGAGCACGTCGAGCTCAGTTTCAGTTGCTCCCCTAAAGCCGCCCGTGACGGCGGCACCTTCTCAGCCTCCCAGGGAGGTGCAGGGCGGCGTCGAGGGGGGAGACGGAGCCAGCAGAGCCGGGCGCAGGGTGGGGGGCACCGGGGTGCATGCCCGACCGCTCCCGGGCTGAGGGGCCGCCTCCGGCTGGGCTCAAGCGAGGCGGTGACATGCCCCGCAACCCCCGGGAGAGCGGGGCCGCACCCGGGGGCTCGACTCGGGCGGCCCAGCACCCCGCGCTGCTGACGGATTCTCGGGTGCTGACGCCGCTGCCCACGGGCCCCGGGGACCCCGCGTGCCCGCGGCGGGGCTCGCCACCCGGGCTGTGCGCCCGCACGGACCAGGGCCCCGGCCCCAGCTTCCGCCTCGGGGAGGCAGAGCCCGCGCGCCCCCGCAGCCCGGCCGCGCGCCTTCGGCTCCGCGAGCCCACGGCCGAGCTGCGGGGCCGAGGCAGGGCCCGAGCCCAGGCCGGGAGGGCGTGGCGGGGAGGACGGCGCCCGCTCGCGCCCGCGGTCCGCCGGCCGGAACATGGCTGCCCCCAGCGCCGCGGACAGTCACGTGCCCAGGCGCTGCCGCCGCCGCCGCGCGCCCCCTCCCGCGCTGGCCCAGGGGCCGACCCGCGGCAGGCGCGGCCCCGGACGCCTGTCCGCCACGGGGGTGCCGCGAGGGCCGGCCGAGGACGGAGGGCCCCGCGCCGCAGGCCCCCTCTCCCCGTCGCCCGCCTCTCACCCGGGCGCGGGGGTCGGGCTCTCGGAGCCGGGGAAACCTTCCTGGGGGCGACCTGCGCCAGGTCGGGCTACTGGGCATGCGCGCTGCTCCCGTCCGAGTGCGGCCGGTGTCCGGGTTTTCCCGGCCCCTCGGAGCGGCGGCAGGGGCGGGGCTCGGGGCGGGGCGGCCGGGGTCTCGGTGCCCGCCCGGGGCCTGCGCGCCGCGGGCTTACCTCGCCCCAACGGGCTTCGCGGGGTGCCCGCGGGCGGCCTTATTGTTCGGGGCGGTGGGGGAGGGAGTAGTGAGAGTCCGCACAGAGGTGTGACTAGGGGTCGGAACGTAGGAGCCGCCCTTTCTTGTGATCAACCAGGGGTCCGTCTCGGGGTCGGGGGGACAGAATCTCCGGGTGGCTCGCAAACTCGTGTCCCCGAGCCC
Source organism: Neofelis nebulosa (assembly GCF_028018385.1). Taxonomy (NCBI): domain Eukaryota; kingdom Metazoa; phylum Chordata; class Mammalia; order Carnivora; family Felidae; genus Neofelis; species Neofelis nebulosa. The sequence continues at coordinate 12,794,917 of NC_080794.1, forward strand.
ACCTGCGGAACGGCCGAGTTTGCGTTCCTTGGTCTGACCAGCTCCGGCTCCGCCCCAGGCAGTGTGCCCAGCCCGACCGTAAAACTCGGCTCCGTTCGGGTGTCACCGAGAGACACCCCCTCGCCCTCCCCCGGGCGCAGGCCGGGGCCCTTCCCCCGATTCCTGGAAAGTAAAGTAAGGGGCCACGCCCGCTGCCCCTCGGGGCGCAGCCTGGCCCGGGTCCCGCACGCGCCCGCACGGAGCCCGCCGACCCCGCCCGCCCGGCCCGCTCCCCCCGCCTCCCGGCCGCCGCGAACACCCGGAGCCGCGGATCGCGGCGCGCGGAGAGCCGGGCCGGCGCGGGCCGCGGACTGGGCATGCTCGGCAGCCCGGAGGCTCGCGGTGGCAAGTCGGAAGCGTTCGCACCAGCGAGGCAGCGGCCCGGCGGCGGCGGCGGCGGCCACGGGCAGGACGGAGCGGGCAGGGCCGGCCGGGGAAGGCTGCGGTCCCCTCGCGCACGGCGAGCCGGCCGGAGAGCGCGATCCCGCTGCGGAGCCCCGACGCTGCCCTGCCCCGGATTTTGGTGCGCGGCGGGGGGCTCGGAGAGCGGAATTCCGGCGGCAGCTGCGACTCCGGTGCAAGTGAGCCGCGGGGCGGGGGCGGGGGTGGGAGCGGCGATCCCGGGGGGGCCGATGGGGAGCGGCGTGCGGGCGGCTCCGGGGCGAGGGGGCGTGAGCGCAGCCCGCGCGGACCCGCGCGCGCACCTGGCTGGCACTCCCCCCGCGCCGCAGCTCCCGGGGGTGGGCGCGGGTCTCGGCCGGGCGGGCTGCCCGCGGGGCTCGGGGACCCGGTGGGGGCGGCGAGGAAGGCGGGGGCGTCAGTGGGCGCCGTTCGGGGGTGCTGCGTGCGGGCTGGAAGGCTGCCTGTTTCGGGTTGGGGCGAGCCGAGGGTGGCGGGCCGGAAGGGCCGGGGGGCGAGGCGCCTCGTCCGGTGACCCGGCGGGGGTCCGGAGACCCACAGGGCCCGACCCCCAAATCACGGCCCCCACCCCCACGGCCCCGGGCGGCGGCGTGACAGATGGCACCTCGGGGCCCCGATCGCAGCGTTGGTCAGGCGCCCAGGGTTTCGGGGTCCCCCTTCCCCGCCGCGGCCCCTCGGTGCCCCCCGACTGCCTAACAGGTGGGATCCCCTCTCCTGCGGAGTGAGCTGCTGACCTCAGGCCGCAGAGCCGCCTGCAGGTTCGGGGGCGGCCCCCGCCGGCTGAGGGGGAACTGGCCAAGGCCTGGAGGAGTCGTCAGCGCTGCCGGGACTGGACAGTCCCTCCAGGACGTGGCTGTCCCCGCGAGCGAGGGGTCCCTGCGACCCCGAGGCGACTGGTCAAGGGCAGGGCGGCGACGGCGTGTGGACCCAGGCGGGGGCTTGCGGCCGCCGGCGGGCCAGGCTGGGCGTCCTGGTGCAGCCAACGGATTCAGGCTGGCGCGTTCTGGTTAACGCCTGTTTCCCTCCCGGGAGCCGCGAGTGTAAGTCGTGGCCGGAGGGAGTGGAAGGGATCCGTGCAGGCGCTGCTCAGATGTTTCTTTTCACCTTCAAGCAGAGCCGACTTCGGCGGCGCACGCCTAGGAAACCTGGAGCGAAGGCTGCTTTGTGAAAGGGAAGTTTATTTTCCGTGCTGGGGGTCGGCCCGCTGTTTTAGCTCCCTTGACATTTCTCTTCCTGGACCTTTCCAGCTGTTTGGACAGGTTACTTTTCTCTCGGATGACGGGGTGTTTCTGGTTGGCTGCCTGGCCGTGGAGCGGTGCGCCTGTCAGGGTGTGCCGTGAGCCACCCCCCCCCCGCCCCGTCCCGGTCCCGCGGGGAGGACTCGGTGGGCAGAAAGAGGGGAGAGGCGCTGGGGACGTCTCAGGTCGGTGGGAGTTGCCGGGGAGGCCGCCCCAACAACACCAGGGGGGCTGGCAGCCGCGTGGGCCTGTGCTGGAGGGGACGGGGCTGCGCGTCTCACTGGTTGGGTAGGATGTCCGCGGGAGAAGCCGGGCGGAGGATGGGTCCCTGTCTGGCCAGTGCTCCAAGGGAAGCCCGGGGATGTTTGGTGATTCAGCAGGTGGCAGCCTTCCAGCTCAGAAGCCCTGCCTTGGCCGAGCCAGCGAGCCAGCCGGCAGCGGCAGCAGCTCGTGCCCTCCCGTTGCAGGCTCCAGCTTTGAGGGAACCTCCCCCCCAGCAGCTCCGCTTGCCTTATCTTGCTTTGGGTCTGGAGGCCCTGATCTTTTGGTTTTCTTCACGGTTTCTCTTCTTGGAGGCCTTGCGGCTCTGTGACCTGCTGGCTAGCAGGAGGCGGCAGCTGGCACCTTGCAGTTTAAGTAGCTAGTTATTCTGCAGAAAATGATAGCAATATGTAAAGCAGGGAGTCAGTCTTTTCCTTCTATTTCTGCTTCAGGCTAGAAATTTACATTTTTAATAAAATGGTAAGATACATTTCTGTAGCTGTTCCGTGCTCCTAGTAAGCTATTGAAAATATCAGTAAGCATTTTTTTTTAAAAAAGAAATTAACATAAGGGATGGATTAAGCTGACATTAAAGGGACACAGTTATTAACACAGTATCTTATTCCTTCGAAGATCCCAAGCGTCTTGCACAGTGTCTAACTTGTCGCTGCCTGATAAATGCTTATTCAGCTGGAATTAAAAAAAAACAACCCATAACAGAGGCTTGTCATTAAGTTTTGGCACTTAAAGAACTTTGTTTTCTTTCTATTTTGTTTAAATATTTGTTTTAGAGACAGAGAGAGAGAGAGACGGACAGAACGCAAGTGGGGTAGGGGCAGAGAGAGAGGGAGACACAGAATCCCAAGCAGGCTCCAGGCTCCAAACTGTCAAGCACAGAGCCTGATGTGGGGCTCAAACCCACAGTGTGTTGGGGGGGGGGTCACTGAGCCACCCAGGTGCCCCGAGAACTTTGTTTTCATAAGTCGGAATTGCTTTTGTTGACCATAGTCACCCAATTTTACCTTGAAAACTCCGCGCTTTTCCTTTTTTTTCCCTAGTCAAGTCCGTTAATTTTCAAATTGTGGCAGATCCTGTATTCTGCTGGAAAAATAGGCACAGGCTTTGCTCACACAGGCTTTGATCTCGTGAAGATCTAAAGGACCCCTACATACTGCTATCATACGTTTCTTAAAAAACCCAAATGTACCCCCGCGGCGTATCCAATATGCTTTATGCATGAAACTTTATTTTACGCGAAGCATTTCAGGAAGACTCTCTAGAATTCCTAAACCTTTACTCACCGTTGAAAAGTGCTGCTATGGAAAGGACAAAACCGTGCTGGGGGACTAAAGATTCTGGATTGTTGGCGCAGGGGTACGATCTCCCCAGGCTTTTGGGGGAGGCGGGCGTGTTGGGCCAGCTCAGGCTTATGCTGCTTTTTTACTTTCCTCTGCTTCTTCCTCCAGTTGTCCATCCGGTTCTTTCCCTGAAGTCACACATTCCTGGCAGGGGCTTGCTTGCTTAAAGCCACTGCCAGAGCATCTTTTGCATTTTCTCACATAAAGTCAGTCAGTGGTGATCTTTATTCTGATTGTTCCCTCCGCATTTCCACCGCTTTGTGTGGCCGAGCTGTTCTGTGGCCCTTGGGCAGAGCTGCGCCCAGTGTGCCCTTGAGGGGGGCAGGACAGATCATGGATGGCTTTTTCTTTGCCTTTTCTTGATGGTAGCTATAACCAGTGTCTTTGGAAGAACTGTTCATGGCATGCCTGGTCCTGAAGGTTGTGGCCTTTCAGTGACAGGCTCTTGGTCAGCAGTATAAAGGGTCATTTATCCAGAATCGTGGCCGCAAAGTTTGTCACTTGCCAAGTTAGTCTGTCACCGTCTGGATGTGGGAGCTGGGAAGCCCAGGGAGGTGCGGGAAGGGACGGGGAAGAAAGGGGGAGAGGAGGGTTGTGGGCCCTGAACGAGGCTTGGGCTCTGGTTCCAGTGGAACAGAAGTGCGTGCTCATCAAGTGTGGCTGAGTCGTGGAGGCTTTTTACCTTCACAAAGAAGCTGCTCCCTGCTTCCCCCGCAGAGACACCCACACACGGAGGGAAGACACAGGTGTGGACACACACCCCCGTTGCCAAAAGCCGACCGCTCAGCCCTGTTGAGCAGCGAATATGCCAAAGAGGGGACTCCAGGGCCCGGTAGCCGGCTGGGTTCTGGGTTTCTGGGTTCTGGGGGCCGATGCGGTAGAAAGATTCCCCCTCCCCCTCTGAGTGGAAACCCCTGGGGGCTTCCCCTGAGGCCACCATTGTATGGACCTCCTTCCCTGCTTTTCCACCTTCCGGCCTTTCTCAGTTGTTGGCACTGGACCCTCTCCTGGGTGAAGTGGCTTTCCTCCTATTTTTCCCCTTCGTGTCTCCTCCCAGCGCCTCCCCGCCACAGGAGCGTCCTCTCCCGGGTGTGTCCTTGTCGAAGATGTTATTTTGTGCGTGTGTCTTCAGCTGACAGGAGCGGGGCCGTGCGGTGTAGATTTCATCTGGTGTCTTTTTCATTCAACGTGAGCCTTTTTATTAGGGCGATGTTCAGACATTTACAAAAGCCAGAAGAATTTCATTCGGCGCTTTGTCGGTGAGATCTGTGTTCGTGTTTGGCTTGGCTGGTGCTTTGCTGTCATTCGCATGCCCTGCCTGCAAGCATTCGCTCGTTTTTTTACTCTTTGCCCTGGCAGGGGACACGCAGCCCGCTCTCCTCCACTCGAGCAAAGCTGTGATGCTCTCTTTAAAAGATGCAGGTGACAGCTTCTGGAGGGTGGTGGCTCTCAAAGTCCATACCCAGCAGCAGCAGCATCACTTGGCCGCTGCTAGAAATGCAGATTCTCAGGCCCCAACCTACGCCGGAATCGGAAACCCCTGGGGGCAGACACCGTCAACTGGGGCTTCGACCTGCAGGTCTGGAGATTGTGATACTAGGGAAAGTCTGAGACCCTCTGCCGCGAGGGCGGGTACGTGAGTGCGTGCGGGAGGGGAACGACCAGGTGAAAGAGATTGGCACACCTGTTTTTACTACGTGCTGCCCAGTTGTTCTCCAGGGGCTGAGCTGGTGACCCCCCCCACCCCCATCCGCCACGTGGGTGCCAGACGGTTCCTGATCCCCCACTTCCTTGACAGGGTTCCTTTTAGCCTTCTTTCTAATCTTACCAGTATTGGGGGGCCACGGTGTGGGATCTCGTCATTTCACCGGGTAGTTGTGTAATTTCTTCGTGAATTTGAGCATCTTTTAATATATCTGTTAGGCTTTTAGTGTTTGTTTAACCAGCTGTGGTCGGTTTCTCTGGTGTTGATTTGCAGCTGCTTCTTGCCTAGTCTCGACTTGCTGCCTGCCTATCCACTTTGTCAGGGGTCACTTTCAGAAGTTTTTGTTTTGATGTAGCCCATTCCTTTTTGCCCTCTGGGGGTCCTTACCCCAGGGTCGCAGAGATATTCTGTATTTTCTTCTATCAGCTTCCTACTTTTATGTTTCACAGTCAGGCCTTTCATTTGTTTGAGGTCTATCTTAACATATGGCATAAAAACGGAATCGAGTAGTATTTTTTGCCTTTCCCATTTTGTGAGCCAGTGTTTCCCACGTTATTAAATACTGTGTTTTATCCCTTAACATTTTCACGGGAGAACGTGGAGCCACCTGTGTCATACTTGGGGTTCCCGCATGCGCACACAAGCCTATTCTTAAAACTTTATTGAATGAGAATTTACACATGGCAAACTACACCCAAAGTGCATGATTCGATGAGTTTTGGCAGATGTGCATACCCGTGAGACTCGCACAGTCCAGAGCATTTCCATCTCTCCCAGCTTCCTGTGGGTCCCTTGCAGTCCAGCCCCCACCGTGTCCCCAGACGCAGGCAACCACTGATCTTCCTGCCACTGTGGCTTAGTGGTTGTATCTTCTAGAACTTTATATAGATGGAACCCTAGAGTGGTACTTTTTTGTGGATGGCCCCCTTCAACTCAGCACACTGATTTTTAAAAATCTTTTTCTAAGGTGCGGCAACATAAATATACCTTAAAATGTACCATTTTAAACCATTTAACCATTTTACCGTTAGGTGGCATTTCGCACATTCCCGGTGTTGTGCACCTGTCACTGCTGTCCACCTTCAGACCTTTTGGTCACCCCATGCTGAAACTCTGTTCCCATCAAACTCAGAGCATAAGGGTTTTGAGATTCTTCACAGAGGTCTGTTTTGGGGTGTTCTAGTCTATACCGGTCACGTGTCTGTTTCTTTGCCAGGGTTTTAGAGTTTTGCAGTGTCACACATGGCAGGGTGAGCCTCTCCTTGGCTCTTGTATCTTGGGCCTTGCTTATCTGTGGACCTCTGTTCTTCCATATATGCTCTGGAATGTTCGTCAAGTTCTTGACCAAGTCCTGGCAATGGGACTCGCCTCTCATGGCGAGAAGTGGCACATGTTGTATCTTAATACTGTAATTCTATCCATGAACATGGTTATCTCCTCTTTTATAAACGACTTCTTAATAGAATTTAAAATTTTCTGTCATGGTGATTTTTTTCCCCCAAAGGTAATCTGTTGCTTGGAGGGCGGTCCCTTAGTTTCAACGTTTCAGGGGGGCAGAGTCCAGGCTTTTGGGATGGATCTTGTTTCAGTCTCCGTTCTCCACTCAGCAGCCTTGAGTGACGTGAGTGGGTCAGTCACCTCAGTCTTCTTGAGGAAGGAAGAGTCCCTGGGGATCTCTCCTCGACCTAGACCCCTGACAGCCTTCCCCTGGGGCTTCAGAGGCGTGCAAGGGAATAATGTGGGAGATGCAGGCTTGCAGGTTTTGAAACAGAGTTGCTGTTCAGTGAATGTTGTGTGAGACGTCCCCTGAAGCTGGCTTTAAATAGGTACACTGAGTACTTTCGTCCTGCTTCTTAGGGACTGGTAACCAAGAAGTGTCAGGAAAGCAAAGTGAATCAGCGACCAGTGAACGGGGCAACACCACGCTCCTGGTCTACACACGCAGAGCCCAGATTCCACCTGGTTTTGTGGGTTTCACAGAAACTGTGGTTACTTCCAGAGACTTTGGCCGTCCCGTGGGGGAGAAAGGATGAGAGAACTCTGGGTCACGGATGGTGGAGAATCAGGGGTGAGGCGGTGTGTGGGGGCGTTGGGGGAAGAGAGAAGGGCTGTGCCGTGAGCTTTGACTTGACTCGGCTAGAATCGGATCAGAGGGGAGGGAAGGACGGGGACCCCAAGCGTGCTTCGCCAGCATTTCTGTCCAGGGCTTGGAGGGCCTGGCATCGAACCCCACGGCGGTGGGTTTTGTGCCTACGTTTACGTGTCTCAGAATCACTGCTTTGGGGAACGTGGTACCCAGTGGCCGGTGGACGCTTAGCTAACTAGCAGCTTTCTGTCAGCGAGCGGAGCTCCGGTGTGGGTGCAGATCGTGGCTTTACCGTATGTGGCCTGGTGTGATATCAGCAGACCCCTCACAGCGTCCTGACGGCGTAGATTATCACTTGTCGGGCGCCTGGTGCCCGGCCCAAGTTGATCACAAGGTAGATGTTAGCTTCTCTTAACGACTCCTTTTGTTACTATCTGTTGCGTGCGTCCTGTATCTCCCCTGAGGTAGGTCTGCCCTCGTGCCCGGAGTTGGGTGGCTTCCGTCCAGAAGGACTGTCGGAGGCACGGTTTTGTAGCCTGGACTTCCTCTGTTGACTGCCAGGCTTGCACGGCTTGTAGACACCTCTACACTGGAGCCAGGTGCTGTCTGTGTGGGTCCCACGTGACCTGCATCAGGGTTCTGGAACCGAGTGGATGGAAGTCAGGGGGCCGTTAGACCTTTTGGCAAAGGTGTGTTCATCCTGGGGACTCACATCTGTTGAGGCCTAACCGCGTGGCCAGGGACCATCGAAGCCCTTGACCTCGTGACCGTCGAAGCCCTTGACCCCATCTCCTGGGAGATGGACATTATTATCCCTTTTTACAGAGGAGGGCAGTGGGGCACAAGTAATTTGCCCATCAGAGTGGGAGGAATGCCGTTTAAGGAGCTTCATGTCTGGGGCTGTTGCCAGCTGGTAAAAATGGCCAGAGTGGCCATGGTGGGTAGCCATGATGATCACGTGAGAGTTGAGACACACAGGGTAGCCCAGCGGAGCAGTCCCATGACCTCGGAGGTTTATCAGCCTACACAGAAGATTCCCAAATTTCGGTGTGTGTTAGAATCACCTGGGGGCTTCCTGGAAACAGCCCGGCACCTTCTGTGCCTGACGTGTTCCCGAGTGACGCTGATGCCGTTGGCCTGGGGACCTCTCTTGGACAACCCCTGCTGTCAGAGAGGGGCCGGCTGTCCTGCGCCCCCGTTACAGGCAGGTGGGGAGATCGCAGATTCCGACATTTTAAATGCTTTCCATGTCGTGCAGCAAAGACTGAACTCACATGGTCCTGTGTATCTAGGCCAGCAGAGGGGTGTCTGAGTCCGTGCAGAGTAGACGTTGGCTTTCTGTCCTAGTGCGTGTTTCTGACGTGGCCAAAATGGGTGATGACCCAGGGTGGAGAGAAAACCCCGGGAGGGCAAGTCAAGACTCGGGAGAAGCGTGAAGCGCCGTGTCGCGTGTCCCATGTTTGGGAGATGCCCTGACGTGCTGTTACTGTGTTGTCTCCCCCCCCCCCCCCCCTTCGCTCCCTGCCGTGGGCACGCGAAGGCTTTGTGTCCATCATTTGTCCCTTGGGGAAAATTTAGGCACAGAGAAATTAAAAGTGTATGAAGATACATATCCTGATGGTGGAGAGACAGAAGATAATCTTATTTGACCGGACTGATTGTGTATCTGCGTCCAGCTGTGTGAGGTCAGGGAGCCACCCTGTGTCCGTGCTCCGTGTGACCCCCACATGTCCACAAGGGGGGGGGGCTGCTGTTTTTACAGCAGAAGTTTTCTGTTCGCAAGCGAGGCTGCATTTCCTCTGTCGGAACAACGTTGCACATACAACCGTGGAATGAGAAATTGTTAGATTTGAAAGATTTTATTAGGAAATTGGGGCTCTGATTGTAACTCGGAGAACACATAAGTAAATTGTATTTGGGAAGATGACTTTGCCCAAGCTAGTTGTCCGGGCTCTGCTGGGGGCCGGAACCTCCTTGAGCCTGGAGACCCACAGAGGAGCGAGCTGTGGTCTGGGGTCCCTGAGGGCTCAGTGCGGGGACAGACACGCGGACAGATCAGTGCCATCCGCGGGAGGTGCCCCCAGGAGGCGGTGGGGAGAGGGGCGCCTGCTCTGGGCTGCCTGTGCTCGGCACAGGGGGAAGGTAACCCAGACTGTAGGGTAGTGCACACAGCACCAGACATGGTGGGGTTGGGTTTTCTTTTCTTTTTTTCTCTTGTTTCTGGGGCTTCTGTGTTCCGTGCGGGACCTCCGGCAGCAGGGAGGGGTGTGGGAGGAAGAGTGCTGCGTGGTGAGCCGGCCAAGGGGAATCAGGAACCGAGTGGCACTTCGCAAGCACGTAGCAAGTCATAGTGGCACTTGACAGCTTGTCTTTAGAAAATGTGGGCGCATTTTATGGGGCACCTGGGGGGCTCAGTTGCTTGAATGTCTGACTCTGGGTTTCAGCTCAGGTCGTGATATTACGGTTCGTTGGTTTGAGCCCCACATTGGGCTCTGTGCTGGCAGCTTGGAGCCTGCCCTCTTCTTTCTCCCTCCCTCTCTCTCTCTGCCCCTCCCCCTTTAAAGAAATAAACTTAAAAAAAAATAAAAATGTGGCTGAGTTTTAGCTATCTGCTGGAATGTAAAACCTGGAGAAGATTAACGGTTTCTATCCAAGGCACATCAGCGTTTTAGTGTCTTTATTAGAAATGAGGGTTTATTTGATAAGCCCACAGTTTTTGGCAGAGTCCTAAATTCCACTTTCAGTGTGTTTTCTTTGGTTTGCGTTTCTCATTTACGTCGCCCTCGCCTTCTCCCCTTTCCCCTCCCCACTTCCCCAGTCCCCTTGCAGGGGGACCTGCAGGCCAGACCTCGACCTGCCAGCCCGGGCTTCCTGGCCTGAACAGAGAGCTTGGGCTGGCTGAGCCTGGTCATCTGGTCCCACGTTGCACGACCCCGGAAACACTGGCTCGAGAACCCCACCGCAGCCAACGTTTGTTATCCTGTTAAGAGAAGAGAACCTTACTTCAGTGCCACCTTCCCCGGTCCCGTGTAGTTGTGTGTCCGAACCACTGTATGGACACAGCAGTAAGTGCCGGACTCCGCGGCTGTGCCCCGCGCTGCCCTGGCCCCCAGTGTCTCTGAAAGGTACTGGCGTACTGTGTGCAGCCCCGAAGGGCAGGGCCACGGTCCTGAGTCCCAGAGGGGGGTGGGTGGAGACTGTCCTGCCAGGCCAGGTGGCCGGAGTTCCCCAGAGCCGCAGGCTCAGTGAAGTCCCCGGGGGGAGGAGTACCGTCCTGCGGGTAGGGTGGGGAGCAGAGCGTCCTGAGTCGTGGGGGTGGCAGCGGAGGCCAGAGAGGTGGCTGGGGAGGTGGGGAGCTGACAGTTTGGGCGGCAGCCTGAATTGGGGTGGGGTGCACTTGGGGCCCCGGAGAAGTGGAGCCGGCCCCTCCTGAAGGCCACAGAGGGCATGGCAGGCCACCGTGCAGGAGGAGAAGCCTTGGGACCAAAAGGGCATCACGAGAAGCACGCTGTGGGACAGTCCGTGGCCTCCAGCTGGAGCGGAGCCGCTGCCCTGGTCACCTGAGACACAGCCAGTGGGGATGGGGTGACTGGCCGCCTGGACACATCTGTGGGGCCATCGGATGTTCCTGAGCCACCGTGTGCTGGTGCCCGACCAGGGGGCCTTGCGGTGACGAGAGCTGGGAAAGACAAGGACCCGGAGCCTGGATTCTGAGAGCGTTGGGGAGTGACAGGGTGGTGGACTGGGGTGGAAGGCCTGTCGGGGCACAGTCTCTCGTGTGAAATGGGATTCGCGGCTCCTGCGTCACGGTGTGGTCAGGTGAGCACTCTGGGTGCGTGCCTGTGGTGGTCCGTTTTCCTGGGACAGGGCAGCAGAAGCTGACCCGGACGGTGCTCTCTGACAGAGGGGGTGTGCCTTCCTTCTGCCCACCGGGTGCTGTCGCCCTGACACGGTCATCTGTGCCCAGCCTGGTGGCCATGGACCATTGATTTTTCACCATGTGGACCATTGTCCTTTGGCTTGTGTTTCTTCCGGATCTGATCCCAGAGCCTGACCGGTCCCCGCCGGCCGTTAGCTGAGCCTGCTTACCCTGAGATCCCAAGTGCACAGAATGTTCTGTGTTTGTCATCATCTTTTTTTTTTTTTAAGTTTATTTATTTTGAGAGAGACAATAAGAGTGGGAGAGGGGCAGAGAGAGGGAGAGAGATTCCCAAGCAGGCTTCACACAGTCAGCTCAGAGACCCACCCGGGGCTTGAACTCATGAGCTGTGAGATCATGACCAGGCCCGAGGTCGGGAGTCGGGCGCTCAACCGACCGGGCCCCCAGGTGCCCCGTGGAAATCTTCACAGGTGGCCTCGGGGTGTGGCTGGAGCCCTCCCAATCCTGGATGGCAGCTTAGCATCCTGGACAAGGCTAAGGACGGGTGTGAACACACCGGTCTCTGCCCATGCGGAGCTTTCCAGGTAGTGGGTTACACGCAGTGATGGAGTCGGTGACCGTGGAGTGGGCTCCGTGCTCAGGCCCAGCCTGCCCAGCGCTTCTTCGCGGCCCTGCCAGCCTTAGGCAGGCTGGGAATTTCACATTTGTTTCATGGCCGCTGTTGGTGTAGCGACACCTGAATCCCTTTGAAAGGCCTACAGAGTTACCAGCCATTGTGCGGGCCGCTTTCCAAGTTTCCACGGGGCCCTGGACGTGGCTTGCTTTCCTCTCCACTGATTTTAGAAGTGGGGGCAGGGTGGTGGGGACTCACGGGGGCTTCTCGAGCCCCATTTTGACCATTTGGTGAAGGCCCTGGGAACGGCCCCAGGCTCTTACTGGGGTCCATGCAAGGGTTTCGTGAAGCCGCCGAAATCGTACTTAGCATTTTGGGTGTGTGCATTTTTCTGGGGAGAGGGCTAAAGCTTTCGTTAAATCCACCAGGAAGATCTCTGAAAGGTCCACTGTTTGTTTTTTTTTAATGTTTATTTATTTTAGAGACTAACAGAGCACAAGCGGGAGAGGGGCAGAGAGAGCTGGAGACAGAATCTGAAGCAGGAGGCAGGCTCTGAGTCGTCAGCACAGAGCCTGACGTCAGGAACTGGTGAACCATTAGATCATGACCTGAGCCAAGGCGATACTTAAGCAACTGAGCCACCCAGGTGCCCCTGAAAGGCCCACTTTTAAGAAAGTGGATAAAAAGGTACATACAGTTGTATGATTGAGCATCTTTATCACTGCCCTTCCCCTCGTTAGAGGGGCTGGTGAGAAGGGACCAGCTAAGGTGGGGGTGGACACATGCCGGGAGCCTCTTTGTGGTCATAGGGGACGTGACGTTTCTGTGTCTTAGGGGTGGGACCCGGGGCAGTTTTTCCTCTGAGGAAATGAGAGAAGCAAAGTGACAGCTGGTGTCAGGGAGGACCAGCCACCTTAGAGGGAGAAGGGGGCTCATCCTCGGTGGAGCCACAGGAGAGCGGGAACAGAGCCTGGAACAGGGACTGGTGCGTCTGAGGAGCACCAAAAATGGGTCTGTGGATGTCAGAGGCATCTGTTTTAGGGGAGTCCTCCGAGAAGTCCTGGTCGTTCACCCGAGCTGGTGACAGTTGCCCTTCGAGATAAGGGCATGCAGGGTGGCTTCTAAGCGGGACGGCACGGATGCCTCCCTGCTGTTTGATCCGGCAGTCCTCCTTCCAGGAGTGTATTCTGAGAAATACTCGAGACCCCCGTTCGTCCCAGCTGCGGACCGTAGCGAAAAGTTGGAAGCCAAATAGCCGAGGGTGGCGGCGGGGCTTCGGCAGAACGGACAGTGTGCGCCTGCGCAGTGCAGCACGCGCCGCCCTTGGCTGCGATACCCAAAGGTGTGCGCCTCTTCTGGGGAAAACCCGCCGCGCGCAGGTGCCGCCTGGCGGCCGCTCGGGGCCAGTGACCCGGCCCTGAGCCCGCGGACGCCGCCCCTGCCCTCAGCAGGCCTCTTGTCTGCCCGGCGGTAGGTTAGCTTTCCTACGTGCTCGTAGGGGGACGACGGACGGAACGGCCTCCTAGCAGGCCTCCGTGCGGTCGGTCCTCTGTCTACCCGTTGTTAGCTGCAGCCGGCGCCCGGGACCGCCGGCTTTCTGGAAGGTCGGAAGTCAGTCATGGAGGTGTCTTCCTGATGATGGCCCGCTGTTAGCCCGCCCCCCACCCAGGCTCCGCCGTGCTGTCTGTGGACCTCGCTCGCCAGCTCGCCTGGAGTCCCCTCTTGTTCACTGTCCCGTCTTGGGCCCCTGACGCACCGTCGTCCGGTGTTTGCAGCCTCGTGGAGCTGCGCTCCGTTCTAAAAAATTGCTCTGTTTTAAGCCCTTTGTGGGAGGCTGGCGGAGTCTGGGTGTCCTGCCTCCCCGTGGCATCTTTCCCGACAGGCAACAGCCACGGCCGCTGCTGTCACCCAGGGATGGCTGTTCCACGCGGACCTGTGGTAAGAACTAGTGTGCAGTTCCCGTGGCCGACCACACCGGGCTGCAGTGGTCAGTCCCTTCAGGTGAGGCCGCTCACCGTGGTCTTTGGGAGTGTGGCTGGCTGTCACGGGGCCCAGGCAAAGCGGAGGGGTGTCAGCCGGGTCTGGCAGCTGCTAGAAGGTACTGCGTTCTTTGCCTTCCTCAGTGAGCAAGGCTGAGTGAGGCTCTAGGTCCACAGATGGGGAGGTGTGGGCTCTGCCCTCGGGAGCACTCCAGGGAGGAAGGCCGAATGGGGCGCTGGGCGCAGGGACCCCGGGGGTTTGGCTGGCCCATTCTGGAAGAAGGTCACTAGGCGGGCAGGTGTGTGAGGGCATGGATGCAAGATGGGCCACGGCCACCAGGGCCACTGAATGCCCCCCTCCCCCCCCCCCCCCCAAGAGTCTGGCTACTGCAGGCTTTTCTGCATTGGCCTTAAAAAAATGTTTTTTTAGTGTGTATTTACTTTTGAGAGAGAGAGAGAGAGAGACAGTGAGAGCCAGCGCAGGAATGGGGGAGGGGCAGAGAGAGAGGGAGACACAGAATCCGAAGCAGCCTCCAGAACCGAGCTGTCAGCACAGAGCCCGACGCGGGGCTTGAACCCACGAACTATGAGACGATGACCTGAATCAAAGTTGGACGCTTAACAGAGAGCCCCCCAGGGGCCCCCATTTGCCTTTTAACCCAGGTTTGGTTTTCCTTTACAAAACCTTTTTCCTTCCTTCTCCTTCTCCTCCTCCTCCTCCCACCCCCCCTCCTCCACTGACCTTTCTTCATTTAGAAAATACGTAAGCAAAAACATCATTATTCATAATCTGTCACCCGTCAATAGCCACTGTTGTCATTTGGGCGTCCATCCCTTCCGTCAGCTTTATACAAATACTGGGTGTGCGCTGAACGAACCTTTTGGCCGAGTGCCAGCAGACGGGGTGTTAAAAGGACCTGTTTTGCCAAAATGAAATCTCAAGTGTTCTGGAATTGGCTTCTGGCACGCAAGTAGAGATCTGAAATTTTATGGAAATCATTACAGTGTTAAGATTGTAACAGCACTGTGGCATAGGAAAGTTAATTTCTTAGCACGTGGCTTGTGTTCAGGGTTGTGAACGTTCGTGGTGTAGGTAACGACTCGATGGCGCGGAGGGGCCGCGGGGCTGTATTTGTGTTTTCAGTCATTCTTACTGTTTGGGCCTGCCGTCAGTGTCACACACGAGGAGGGGAAGCACGTGTCCGGCTTGCTAAACTTTTGTCACGTCATGGCCTCCTCTTCCACCCCTGGACCTGACGCTTTCCGTGGTGACGATGTCACGGTTTGTTGGGGCGGCCCCTCCCCCCAGCTCTCTTCAGTGCTTGACAAAGAGTGGATCTGGACGGTCTCAGGGCACAAGTGACATCGCCGCCTTCGTGCAGACTTTTTCCTGGAACCGTACGCGGCTGCTGCCTTCACACGGCCAGTGGGGAGAAAACCGCGTCGTGAAGCCTTGGCTCTGGAAATGTGGCGTGGAGAGCTGCAATTGGCTTTCAAGATACCCAAGCTGTTTTGCAAATCTCCCGTCTGCATCTCGACTTCCACTGCCCGCCCGCCGGTGTCAGCGTCTTCCCTGGAGACGAATGACAGGAGAGTCTGTGCACAGGTGGCATGTGAGACATACCTGCTCGCTCAAGACACCTCGGTTTCGAGCTACGGATGCCATGAAGTCAGTGAGCTTGGCCTTTGATATCGTCAGTAAGCATGCTGCGACGACTCTGCTCCCTGCAGAACACCGTGTCAAGATTTTACTCACACAGCCTCTGGCATCAGGTCATAACCAGCCATCCCGTCCTGCCTTTGAGCATCTCGGTACATCTCTGGAACGTGCTAGGTACATAAGTACTTACGTGAGTCGTAAGTACGCGTCATGTAGTTTCGGTTTGGGTGGGAGAGATTTTTTATTCTAAGACTCCCTGGGAACGGGCGCCTGGGTGGCTCAGTCGGTTGGTTAAACATCAGCCTTTCGATTTTGGCTCAGGTCATGATCTTATGGCTCATGGGTTCGAGCCCCACATCGGGCTCTGCACAGACAGTGCAGAGCCTGCTGGGAATTCTCCCTCCCTCTTTCCCTGCCCCTCCCCCTTGCTCACGCTCCCTCCCTCTCTCTCTGTCTCTCAAAATAGATGAACGTAGAAAAAAAGATTCACTGGGAATGCTCACCAGCATTTGGAAGGAATCTTCCAATATTACCAGTAAATACTGGAATGGTGTGCCTGGTTCACCTTCCTGATGTTGCCATGCGGAGTGGTGAGGTCAGTGGTCATACACCAGCTCGGGGATCCCGGGAACACCACTGGAAGACGCATTCTGCCCTTTGGCCTTCCAGATAGAAACCAAAGATCGGGTTTTGGCCAAGTGTGGAAACTGAAGACAGCTTTGGTGGATCCTTAAATATACAGAGCAATATATATTGTATCTGTATAGGCTTCAAGCATAACGTTTCTAAGATGTGACTGAGAACGTTTCAAATCTATAATTGCTTTGAAAGAGTACAAACATCTTTTATTTATTTTGTTTTAATTATCGTAAAATGTACATGACATAACATTTACCACCTTAGCCATTTTTAAGTGCACAGTTCAGCGGCATGAAGTATGTTCGCTTTTGTACGCAGCCGTCGGCCTCGCCACCGTCCGCCCCCAGGACATCTTTGTCTTGGCGACTTGAGACTCTGCACACAGCAAACACTGGCTCTCCATTCCTTACCGCCCCCCCCCCCCGCCCCCCAGCCCCCGGCCAATACTCTTGACTTTCTCCGTCTGCGATTTTGGCCACGCTCGGGACCTCATACACGTGGAACCTGTGGTTCCCTTTCACTTGGCGTGATGGTTTTAAGGGTCAGCTGTGTCGTGGCAGACGTCAGCATTCCTTTCCTTGGGAAGGGTGACGCATACTCCATATGTGCACATACCAAACTCATTCATCTCGTTGCGGCCCCTTGGGTTGTGTCTGTGTTTTGGCTGTTGTGAATAATGCTGCTATCAGTGTGTTTGAGGCCAATGTCTTTAGGCTTTTTTTTTTTTTTTTTTTTTTTTTAATAAGGAAAAATGTAAGCCTTCTCGTCATCAGTTTTACCGTCGAGCTGCTACATTATGTTTGGGCAAGGAAATGCCTGCCTCCTGGACCCATGCCACCAAGTCCTTTCAACAGTGTTTAGCTGACGTGTTCGTATTTGCCTGAGGTCAAGAGAGCAGTTTCACAGAAGGGGGGGGGGGTCCCCGACTTACAATGTTTTGACTTCTGGATGATGTGAAGGTGATGGAGAAACCGTACTTGGAATTCTGGGTTTGGATCTGTTCCCCGGGGCTGGCGAGATTCAGCACGATCCTCTCCCGCAATGGGGCCGCAGCCTCCAGGCAGCCCGCCGTCCCGAGGGTCCACGACCCACACGCTGACGACCATCCCGCACCCGCACGGCCGTCCCGGTTCTCACTGCAGCACAGCTCTCCGTCAGTCACATGAGGCCGTCGGCACAGTGTTATCAGACGGGCTCTGTGTTACGTGGGTCTGTGCACCTGCCGGCTAATGGAAGTGTGCTGAGCACGGCTGGGCTGAGCGACAAGGTTAGAGGCTTAAGGGTGTTGTCAACTTCGGTCAAGCTTATTGGGGTGTAACCCCCGTCAGTTGAGGAAGAAGAGTCCATGAGAGCAGTCTTGCCGGTGAACCTGGCGGCAGCCGTTAGTGAGGCCTGTCTGCGTTCTTGGGAAAGAGCCTGCTGTCTTCCTGTCTTCCGCGGCCATCGGTCCCTCCCGTGGGCGCTCAGGAGGGAGACCTGGCTGTGGCCCCGGGCCCCCAGCTCAGCCTGTCGGCCGTGGCCAGCACAGTCCTCGGCAGCCCTTTCTGGACTGCAGGTAATGATTTATTTCTTCAAGCACTCTGCTCGGCCGTGAGCCTGTCTCTGGCAGCCCAGGGGTTTCTGTGTGGGCCCAGCTGTCCGGGAGGGGGCTGGGCTGTCACCGTGTGCTCCCGGCACACGCTGGGCACTTACATGCGTATGCCTTC